>NC_083870.1:52290211-52590211 GCF_032452875.1 Bos javanicus
TTACTCTGGTTTTTATAATCTTGTAGGCTAATTAATTTCATTTAATTATTAAGTTTATAGAATATCATTAAAACAAAGAGTAATAGGAAGTGTAACATGGCCTTCAATTAGCTCTTTCCAAGAGATAATATATAATTTCTGGTAAACAGTAAAAATCTATTACAGCATAAATTTAAAAGCCAGATGAAAAATTAAACTATTGTTATTCAACTCAGAACCTTAGAAGGATTGAGTGGATATTACATGAAGACTCAGGATTTTTTGTTTTTGCATTTTCCCCTCAGTTTATCCTGGTTCCATATACATGTAAATATATAAAAAATAATTTTTTGATAATTTAGTTGGTAGGATCTAATGCATCAGTATATTCTCCAGAAAATAAGTTTCCTCATGTTCTTCATAGCACATGTAGAAAGTGCTAATTTAGTATAAATATATATATAGGAGACATACTTTTATAAATATTAGAATGGGCTATTTTTATTCTCTGATACTTCAGGTTTTGATAATAATGACAATAATAATAACAATGCTCACAATGTAAATTACTTGGCTAGGCTCTACATGCATAATCTTATGTCTTTACCAACACCTCTTTTTTGGGGAGGCTTTTGTTTTTTAATTTTTATTGAAATTTAGTTGATTTATAATATTGTTAGTTTCCAGTATAAAGTTATTCATATATATATATATTTATTTATTTATTCTTTTTGCTTTCTCTACCATTATAGTTCATTGGAAAATATTGAGTATACTTCTCTGTGCTATATAGTAAATCCTTGTACCATCAACTTTTGAGGTGGGTGTTTTTTCTTCCATTGTATAGGTGAGGAGAGTTGTATAGGTGTACACCATTGTATAGGTGTACAGAGAAGTTCAGTGACTTATCTAGGAGCACTAACCTCCAAAACAGGTCTCAGCAATGCCAAAGCCCACGCTACCAGCGCACACCCTGTGCTGCTCCCGTCTACCTCTTTCCAATGATGGCTTTGAAATTCCAATTTCAGAATATAGCAAGTAGTCAGATGCTTACTGGGGCTCCCCAGGTGGTGCAGTGGTAAAGAATATGCCTGCCAATGCAAGAGATAGAGGTTCAATCCCTGGGTCAGGAGGATCCCCTGGAGGAGGAAATGGCAACCCATTCCAGTATTTTTGCCTGGAAAATCCCATGGGCAGAGGAATCTGGCGGGCTATAGTCTATGGGATCACAAAGAATCGAATGTGACTGGAGCATCCACACATGCAGATACTTATTAAGTATAATTATTCCAAGTCTGTGAGACTGTTAAGGATAACTTTAGCATAATAATAATTCTGTGGATAGAAGAAGGAAGAACCTCCTGATGGTCTCAAAAGAAAGTAATTAACGTGAATTTGTTAAGCACCTACTACGTGCCAACCTTGGAAAACACTCTCTCAAGTTAGTTTTTCTATAATACAAACTTTCATTTGTAAGAAACTGAAAGCCATAAACTTTCAGTCACAAAGATTACGGATTTTGAAAGATCTTCTTTTGTACTGCTTAGGTGAAAAGTAAGCTATATTAAGGATTCTGTTTGCTTTTTATTCACTTCCAATAAGAAAAAAAAAAAAAAGGTTGAGGATTTATAGGAAAATTATTTTAAACCCCAAGGTAGAACAAAGAAGCACATTCAGAGAAAATCTTGCTTGGCCCATAAATCCAACAGCTTGTCAGAAGTGTATAGAAATCTGAGCAACCAAACGTGAAATGTTTTGCCATACCCTGCAGACCATCTACTGAAACTCAGAGACATAAAGCAACTCATCAAAGTAGGAATCATCCAGAGAGAGGAAAATAACCAGTATATCTATCACTTAAGGCATTGGGTTTAAAATATTAAAGATGAGGCAATTCGTTAGAAAGGGCTCTGTGGCTATTGTTAAAATAGAATGTGCTCAGGGACTGTGGTTTAGTGTTCCAAAGTAGCTAGTTCCTTGAAGCTGTTTTTGTCTATCCCCACTCTCCTCCTGTTCCAGGAACACTATGATAAAAATGCCTCAGACTCAGAAAAATTTGGACCCCGTTTATTTCTCCTCACTCTTGAAGTTTTATTTCCAAGGAGCATTATAGTGTACCAAGGCCAGACAGATTTGAAAAAAAAAAAAAAAGGAACTTTTGCAGCATTAATGATGCCAATTTTGGTGGTTTTAAATTTTGCACTGAATAAACTAGAAAGTGGTATCATAAAATTCCTAATTTTACCAAATGATGATAATAATTTATCAACACAAATTGTTGTGAAACATTTAGCTGAGTCATATGATTTAGCATGTTTTTCGTTTCTATTTTTTGGCATGGAAATTATGTTTACACTTTCTTCCTAACGATGGTAAGTGCCTGCTTGTTTGCTAAGTTCCTATAGTTGTATCCGACTCTTTGCAACCCTATGGACTGTAGCCTGCCAGGCTCCTCTGTCCATCAGATTCTCCAGGCAGAAATGACTGGAGTGGGTTGTCATGTCCTCCTCCAGGTGGTCTTCCCGACCCAGGGATCAAACCCCCTTCTCTTATGTCTCCTGCTTTCGCAGGAGGGTTCACCACTAGCACCACCTGGGTAAGATTTCATATTAATTGTGGGTTATAAAAATTATAAAGAAGGTGTACATACTTTTCATATTAAAGAAGTTATTGTCTTCTACCAGGAAATATAAACACATTTGTGTAGAAAGATATTCTATTTTTTTTTTTACATTACTAACAAGTCTTACATTGTAATACACACTGTGGCTCTGGGTCTGGCCAGAAGATTGTTCAGAACTCAGTGTTCAGATTCATCTTCAAAATGGACCGCAGACAACAAAACCCAAGGCAACAGTAATACTCTGAATAAATGATTGAATATAGAGAATGACTCAGAACTTAGCATCCTGTAGATAGCCAATCATGTTTTTAAAGTGGGTGAGAAAGAGAGAGACATCTTTGGAAAAAATGCTAAAAGTTAGGAAGATGTAAAGCATTTTTTGGGTCCTCTTTTAATAACCAAAAATAAAAGGTTTAAACAACTTCTTATTCAGAACCTAACCAAATATTCAATGTCACTATTAAATAATACTTTTCAAATGGAGAGATTGAAGGGAGGAAACTCTATATCTACATTCAGGAAAAGAAATTAACGCTTGCTGTTAATACACCTACCATGGGAAAAACAGCACTTCATTTAAACTGATATTTACCAAAATGAAGGGTACTAAATATTGGTTAAAAGGGATTACCATTTCCTTCTACTAAGAAATAAATATTTGCTATCCAGGCAAATAGATATGAATGCTATCCCTGATGAGTACAGCAAACTGTTAACAGCACAAATATGGCATTTAAATGAACCTTCATGGAACCTCTAAGACACCAAGGAACCCCTTCCTATGAATAACCCTCCAGAGCATGAGAAGGGAGATTCAGAAAAACCAAAGAATTTGGGCAACTGAAATCCTGGGTCAGGTCAACTGCTTCAGCCTTGGGAAGAATATTCTGCTTCCTGCTTGCTTCTTACTTTGGGCTTTTACACAAGATTATTTTTGAAAACAGATTAGCATAATTAAAATAAAAATCTTGTAAGCTCTCTTTTCAAAAAAATGTATTTTAATTGGGAGCTAATTTATAATATTGTGGTGGTTTTTGCCATACATTGACATGAATCAGCCATGGGTGTACATGTGTTCCCTCATCCTGAACCCCCTTCTCACCTCCCTCCCCATCCCATCCCTCTGGGTTGTCCCAGTGCACCAGCTTTGGGTGCCCTGCTTCATGCATCAAACTTGGACTAGCCATCTATCTCACATATGGTAATATATATGTTTCAATGCTATTCTCTCAAATCATCCCACCCTCACCTTCTCCCACAGAGTCCAGAAGTCTGTTCTTTACATCTGTGTCTCTTTTGCTATCTTGCATACAGGGTTGTCTTTACCATCTTTCTAAATTATGTATATATGCATTAATATACTGTATCGGTGTTTCTTTCTGACTTACTTCACCGTGTATAATAGGCTCCAGTTTCATCCACCTCATTAGAACTGACTCAAATGCATTCTTTTTCATAGCTGAGTAATATTCCATTATGTAAATGTACCACAGCTTTCTTATCCATTCATCTGCTGATGGACATCTAGGTTGCTTCCATGCCCTAGCTATTGTAAACAGTGCTGCAGTGAACACTGGGGTACATGTGTCTATTTCAATCCTGGGAAACTCTCTATCTTAAAAACCTTCCAGGGACTTCCCTGGTAGTCTGGCAGTTGAGAATCCAGCTTGCAATGTGGGGGATGTGAGTTCCATCCCTGAGGGGGACCAAGGTCCTACACGCCACAGAGCAATTAAGCCCATGCAGTGCAGCCACTGAGACCAGCACCTCAACTAGAGAGTCCATGAGCTGCAACAAAAGGTCCCGTGTGCTGCCACTGAGGCCTGATGCAGCCAAATAAATAAATGAATAAAATATTTTTAAAAAATAAGAACCTTTCATTATGTGCTGAACAAGAATAAAATGTGAGAAACCTGGTCACCTTTGCCCTCACTCCCAATCAGGGAGTTTGAAGTTGAATTCATAGCTCATACCATTACTCACGTTCAGTAACCCCCATTCTTATCTCTATCTGCATCCGCTTTCATCCTCTTTCTGTCATATCAATAATACATATTTTTTTAAATGTCAGTATACATTAATTTCTTTTCAGACTTTTCAATGACATTTCTGTCTTTCCAATGTTTTGAGTCTTTAGGATTCTCTCCCAATTTCTCAAATAGAACTTTTGAACTTTATTTATTTCTAAAAATAAACAAATTTATTATGTAGTGTGGTTGATTCTGTCATTTTTCACTTTACCCATTTTATAGCATTTTAAGATTGTTTAGTCAATTTATTTTTTGATCCTTGCTTATACTTTCTTACTGATGAAACAAAGTACAAATATTATTTAAGATGTTAAATGCATAGTTGAAACTAGTCATCTTTTCCAGAAATCCTCATTTCCTTTTCACTAGTTGGAATAGAAGGATTTCAAATCTTTTCTGCAAACTGTTATCAACTCAAAATATCAGTGTCCTTTGTTTAGGGCAAAAATTTAACATCTCATCTGTGATAAGATTTTTTAATTTCGTCTGATATTTTTGCTAAACTTTTGAATGTTACTTGCTATTTTTTTAAACTAATTTTACCAATTTCAGTTTTCTGTTATCAATCCTCAAATGGCACGTCAGCCTTTTAAAAACAATTAAATATAAGGGACTTCCCGGTGTTCCAAGAGTCCATTTGCCAATGCAGGAGACATGGACTCAGTCCCTGGTCCAGGAAGATACCACATGCTGCAGAGCGACTAAGCCCATGCACCACAACTACTGAAGCTTGCATGCCTAGAGCCCATGCACCACAACAAAAGAAGCCCCTGTAATGAGCAGCCATCACACGGCAACGAAGACTCAGAACAGCCAAAAATAAGTAAATAACTTAAAAAAATTTATATTTAAATTTCAACTTTTTATCTGTGATGCTAATGTTTTGACTACATCTGAGTTTCTTTGCATCTTTTTGAACATAATTTTCAATGTTAGGCTATTTTTGTTATTCTTCTGTCTAATTCATTGGCATAGTGGTCTATTTCAGAATATAGAAACAGTACCTAGATTGAGACCCAAATTATTGACTTAAACATGGTAGACACTTATTTCTTTATTTCATCTTGTGTAACAGTCTGGTGGTTGGCAGTCCAGGGCTAAAAGGTAGCTTTTTGCTTCAGGAAACCTGGTGAGTATCCAGGAATCTAGGCTGTTTCTTTCTTGTTGCCACAAGATATTTCCCATGTACACATTCCTTAAAACTATTCAGCATCACTTCTACATTTAAGTTAGTACAAAAAGGGGGGGGGAACATGGAGGGTAGGCCCTTTCCCTTTTAAGGGTAGATCAAGAGGTGCATACATCACTTCTGCTCAGATTCCACAGACCAGAGTCAGTAATATGACTATACTTAGCTGCAAGGCAGATTGGTAGGTGTAGTTTTTATTCTGAGCAGCTAAAACTCAGTGGTTTCATTACAAAAATAGAGAAAATGGATACTGGATAACAACTAGCAGCCTTGATCCTACAGACTTAATTTTGTGTTTCTAGAAATTGATAACCAGAATATTTCTACTTCCTATTAATGAGATTGCCCTGGATACTTCCTAAGCAATTTCACATTTATGGTGAATATACATTCACCATATGGGAGCTCTTATTTATGTTTAGAGAAAAGAGGGAAAGAATTCGGTTATTGTCCGTGTTTCAGCCAAAGCCAAGTTTCTAAAGGGGCACGAAATCTGGGCATGGTGGTGGTACAAAAGAAACTCAAGGGCCATTGGAACATACCCAGACATTCTTTGGTTTCCATCTGCTCAAATCTTGATGAGATTGGAAAAATGTTTTAATAAGAGGGGCCATTGTTTTCAAAGCTCCCTAAGGATTTCCCTCCCCCTGCCCTTCTCTTTCTTCTCTTTTTTTTCCCTCCTTCTCTCTGTCCTTCTTATTCCCATTCTCGCAGTCACCACTAAAGATGTTGTAAGTAACTCTGCCCTGAAGATCTTTAACAGCACTTTGATTGAGTTGACTTAGACATAGTCGATTTAGTCTAAATATTAACAGAGCCATTTTGGAATGCAAACAAAAGGCTTCCCATCTAAACTCTGGAGATGGTGGTGGCAGGGGAAACTTACCCAAAGAGGAGTCCAGACTACAGCTATTTGTTTAGCTAATGGGAGCAAGATATTCTTTTTTAGAAAGATAGGCTTCCCTCATAGATAAGCGTCAGTTTTTCTTCTTAAAAACAAGCAGGGTCAGAGGTCAGAATTCTTTAATAGTGAAAGATTATTTACAAGAGAACTTTCAATTGAATATGGCCCATCTGACTATCTTGTCTGACAATGTTGTTGGTGGGGGGGAAGTGTTTTCCCAGAAGGAACTTTTGAAGGTTGTTGTGTTATTATTTAAATATTTAAATGATGTTTAAGATGTTTAAAATGTTTAAAAACATCTATATATATATACACATTAGTATCCAAAATACAAAATAGAGTATATTCAACATGATACTGCTTTCCAGAAATTCAAATATCTAAATTGGTATTATTGACTGCAGCTAACAAGTAAACAGAAACCAGCAAGTTCTACACACAATAGAAACAAATAGCAAGTTATTTATACACATTTAATGAATAACTCTGAATCTTTGTTGTCTGAAAATAAGCCATAATTTTCTGACTCCCAGTCTGGAGTCAGATATTTTGAGATATTTAGAGTACTCCTTTGCAAGAATTAGCTAACATTTTTAAGACTATGATGTCTTAAAAGATTTGAAAATTAGCTACATTTGTGCAACCTCAATTCCAGGCTTTTTAAGTATTGTATACTACAATATGTTGTAGAACCCAGCAGAATTTCATTTCTTTTTTTCTGAGAAAATCTTGAAAGGAATTTATAAAATTTTGAACAAGGCATACTTGTTGGAAGTTGCCCTTGATTTTAGGAAATGTAGTATTTACTATTTATAAAAATATGACCAACTTGTGAGCCATGTTTCTAATATGAAAATAAATACAAGGCAAATATCTTTTGAAGGGATTCTGGGCTTAAGTTATCAGATAATTAAGATGACAATATTCTGTGATAGCCTATATGGGAAAAGAATCTGAAAAAGAATGGATAGATGTATATGTATAAATGAATCACTTTGCTATACACCTGAAACTAACACAATATTGTAAATCAACTATACTCAAATATAAAATAATAATTAAAAAAAGAAGAAAAACACCCTTATAATCAGCATGGACTAATTAAATTTATAAATCAAGCTATTTAAGTAAGTTACATAATCATAACCTAATTTCATGAGCTCAAACAGAAGGCAGTATTCTGAAAGAAAAGAAATTGAAACATACACACATTCAAGAACACCTCCATAAACTTTTGATTAGTCAAAGTTTGGTCTTCAGTTCTTTGATTTACCTGAGTGATTCTTAACTTTTAGACATGGAGACTCGGTTCTTACTTGAAACCAAAAGAGTGGTGGAATTAAAAAATGAAGACTGAAACTTTACAAATAATATGACTCCTATACAGATGTCTCTTTAAATAGAGAGTTCTATATATTTTAGAATAAACAAGAAATGTGGTTGCAAAAGATCAGAAATCATAAGTGCACAGTGGATGACATTAGTTATATTTTAGATTTGCTAGTGATGAATGGCACTGAATGGCACCCCAGTCCAGTACTCTTGCCTGGAATATCCCATGGACGGAGGAGCCCAGTAGGCTGCAGTCCATGGGGTTGCGAAGAGTTGGACACGACTGAGCGACTTCACTTTCACTTTTCACTTTCATGCATTGGAGAAGGAAATGGCAACCCACTCCAGTGTTCTTGCCTGGAGAATCCCAGGGACGGGGGAGCCTGGTGGGCTGCTGTCTATGGGGTCACACAGAGTCGGACACGACTGAAGCGACTTAGCAGCAGCAGTAGCAGCAGCAGTGATGGTTTTGAGAAAGATTTCTAATATGAAATTTATCAGTAACATTCTTTTTCCATTTCTGTGAAATTACAGTAAGTGAAGCGAAGTGAAAGTTACTCAGTCGTGTCCGACTATTTGCAACCCCATGGACCATACAGTCCATGGAATTCTCCAGGCCAGAATACTGGGGTGGGTAGCCTTTCCCTTCTCCAGGGGATCTTCCCAACCCAAGGATCAAACCCAGGTCTCCTGCCTTGTAGGTGTGTTCTTTACCAGCTGAGCCACAAGGGAAGCCCAAAATTGTAGTAAAGATGTGATCAATTAAATATTCACTTACTCCTCTCTGTGCCAGGGACTGTACTAGGAATATGACACAATGCCTTCAAAAGACAGATATGTAAGCAAGTAACAGTACAATGCAGGGTGCCACAAACTAGTATAGACTGCTACAAGCACAGAATGGGGAAAGATCCCTCACTCAGAGAGCTGGGGTGGAGGGAGGAATACAGAGGCAAAGTAGAGGAAGGCTTTGCAGAAGTGGTGAAAATATTAAAGAGAACAGAACACTGAAGAGAAGTTATTTACCAGTAAAACAACCAGGGAAGTAAAGGGTATTTACCCAGAGAGGATTCAATAATTATGAGAGCTTGGAACTTTCCCTATCAAGGGAAGTATGAGGAGGAACAAGCGATTAGTATGGCTGGGGGACAGAACATCCTTATTCACAGCTACACATATCAAGACCCTTTGTTTCTACCTCAAAAATAACTCTGGAATGTGACTGATACCTCTAATTCCCTCTCCATTGCAAAATTCAAGTCAAGCCACTGTCATCTTTAATCTGAACGATGGCAATAGCTTCCTTAATGAGTGCTTCCTCTGCAACTTTTACTCTCACTAAGAATAATCTTTAAAAAAATAATCAGGGGACTTGCCTGGGGGTCCAGTGGTTAAGACTCCATGCTCTCAATGCAGACAACATGGGTTTGATTACTGGTTAGGAAAATAAAATCCTGCATGCCTCACAGCCAAAAAAAAAAAAATAATAATAATAATCAGATGGAGTTATTCCCTAATATGACTCTGTTAAATGTGGCTTCTGTCTCCTGTTCACATTCTTCTTTGCATTTATCTTGACTCTATTAATTAATTGATTTGTTCACTTTTCATTTTCAGTTAGCCTCACTGGACTTTCTAAGGAGAAGCCATGCTTGTTTATATGCCTACTGTTTGGCACAGAGAAGAAAAAACAAACAAGGAAAGATGGAAAGGAAAGGCAAAGAAAAGGAAAGAGAGAAAAAGAAAGATATAGGATGACTAAATGTAATGTGAATGAGTTTCTGGGACAGAAAACAGGTTAACTAAGGAGATCTGAATAAAGAACGGACTTTAGTTAATAATATACTAATATTGCTTTATTAACTGTGACAAATGTACCATACTCATGTCAACTAAAAAATGATGTACAACTTGAGAGTTGTGAGTTAAGTTTTATTTGGGGCAAAATGAGGGCTGCAGCCTTGGAGGCAGCAATTCAGATAACTCTGAGAGACTGCTCCAAAGTGGCAGTGGGGGAAAGTCAATATATAAAGTTTTGGTGAAGGGGGAGTTCAATACCATGAAGCACTCAATTTACAAATTTTTTTTGTTAGTCATGAGGGTCTGATGTTACCATGAAGGGATACTCTTGCCTGGAAAATCCCATGGATGGAGGAGCCTGGAGGGCTGCAGTCCATGGGGTCCCTGAGGGTCAGACACGACTGAGCAACTTCACTTTCACTTTTCACTTTCATGCATTGGAGAAGGAAATGGCAACCCACTCCAGTGTTCTTGCCTGGAGAATCCCAGGGACGGGGGAGCCTGGTGGGCTGCCGTCTATGGGGTCGCACAGAGTCAGACACAACTGAAGTGACTTAGCAGTAGATATGAGGAGATACAAGAACTGAGATCTTAAAATCTTTTCTAAAAACATCCAACTATCTAAAGACCTGTCCCACCAGATTCCCTGGAGCACAGAGGGCCTCACTCCACCCTGAACTCCCTCAGGGGGTGTTGAAGGTCAACAGCTATAGCAGCGTGGGGTTCAATCTCCATAGAGGCAGATGGCAAATGCCTATGTTGTTCAGTCATTGGCAATGCTCTTGGTAAGTGCCAATTTGTAGTTGACACTCATGTAAAATGTTAATAAGGGAAAACTGGGTTCAGAGTATATGAGAATCCTCTATATTATCTTGGCAATTGTTCTATAAACCTAATGTATTCTGTATGTTTTTGATGTGGACCATTTTTAAAGTCTTTATTGAATTTGTTACAGTATTTCTTCTGCTTCATGTTTTGTTTTTTTTGGCCGTGAGGCATGTGCGATCTTAGCTCCCTGACCAGGGATTGAGCCCACACCCCCTGCATTGAAAGGCGTAGTCTCAACCTCTGGATCACCAGGAAAGTCCCTAAATCTACATATATTCTAAATTAAAGGTTTATTAAAAAAAAGAAAGGAGGAGAAAATAAAGAGAAAAAGTGGGCAATATGAAGCTGGGAAAGTAGGTAGGGTTTAGTTAACAAGCTTCTCATAAACTGTGCTAATAAGTTCGATTTGTATTTTAGAAAAGATAACTCTAAATGCAAGAATTGACAAAACTTATCTTAAAATACTGGATAGTCAATGTTAGAATTGTGAGGTGGGTTAATTTCCTAGGACTATTGTAAAAAAAATTACCACAACCTGGTGGCTTAAAATATCAATAAATCTTTCTTTTTTTTTTTTCACAGTTCTGGAGACCTGAAGTCCAAAATAAAGGAGTCAGCAGGACTGCACTCTTTCCAGTGACTCCTGGGGGTGGGGAGATTCTGTTCCTTGTGTCTACTGGTTCCTGGTGACTCTAGACATTCCTTGCCTTCCTTGGCCACATCATTCAATCTCATCCTCACATCACCTACTACTTTGTGTGTGCCTTCAAGGTGTGTCTCTAACAAGGATGCTTATCAGTGACTTTACTGCCCACTTGGATAATCTATGATGTTGTGATCCTTTCTTTAATTACATCTACAAAGATGCTTTCTCCCAAAAAGGTAATATTCACAGGTTCCAGAGATGTGGAAGTGAACACATCAGGTTCAATCCCTGGATTGGGAAGATCTCCTATAAATGAGTGCTCACTCCAGTATTCTTGCCAGGATAAACCCATGGGCAGAGGACCCTGGAGGGCTACAGTCCACGGGGTCACAAAGAGTCGGATATGACCGAAACAACTGAACATGCTCACATGCACATCTTTTGGAGGGCCATCATTCAACCCACTGCATGGCTACCTTGAAACTGTTCAGTTCTGCAGCTGTGACACCAAAGCAGCCATAGACAATATGTACATAAATAAAAGTGGCTGTGTCCTAATAAAATATTATGGACTGTCATTGTTTGGTCCATAAGCCATAGTTTGCTGACCCCTGATGGCAGTGCAAAAGAACTGAAAGGCAACACACAAAGGCAGTTAATTAAGTCAGGAGGGAATTCTAATGGTTGGCATTAAGGATGCTGCTGCTGCTGCTGCTGCTGCTAAGTCGCTTCAGTCATGTCCGACTCTGTGCGACCCCATAGATGGCTTCCCCACCAGGCTTCCCCGTCCCTGGGATTCTCCAGGCAAGAACACTGGAGGGGTTTCCATTTCCTTCTCCAGTGCATGAAAGTGAAAAGTGAAAGTGAAGTCGCTCAGTCGTGTCCAACTCTGCGACCCCATGGACTGCAGCCTATCAGACTCCTCCGTCCATGGGATTTTCTAGGCAAAAGTACTGGAGTGGGGTGCCATTGCCTTCTCCTCATTAAGGATGAGAAAATTTAAATAAGACAATGTCAGTAGAGGTTAAGGGGAGAGGAAATTAACTAGTAATTAGAATCAATAGGATTGGGTGATAAGACTACAGGGGAGGGATCATTAAAGTTCATTCCTGGTTAATACTTTGGCTTTCTTTTTTTGTTAGTTTTTGGCCACTGCCATGAATAACGTGGCATCCTTAGTTCCCTGACCAGGGATTGATACCATGCCTTCTGCAGTGGAAGCACAGAGCCTTAACCAATGGACCACCAGGGACATCCCCTTCTGGCTTTTCAAAAGAACAACTTGAGACTTTTCTACTTTTATTACTTGAAAATATTGCTTTTATCCTAGATTGACTGAATCCAAAGACTCTTAAAGGCAATTTTGTGTAACCCATACAGATAAGTAGTGAAAAATAGAAAGGATCAAAAGTATTAACAGTTTTACTCTGTAGCCAGAACCACAGTATATGGGAGGTTTTGAAGTCAGAGAAGACAACAGTTAGCCAGTTGGTTTATTTCTTACAAGGAACAAAGCAATGCTAAGAAGGATATCCTTTCCCATTAAACACACAGCGTGTAAACAGTCCGTCTCATCATGTAAAGAGTTGGATGGTTGAGATTATTAATTATAATTAATATTTATATATCTGTTCATAGTTTACAAAATTCTGACATGATGCATCATATCATTTGATCCTCATATTTCTAAGCTAGGGAAAGCAGGTATTATTATTACACCTGGAGTGAAGAGCAGTTAACTGACATTTTCAAGATCACACAGACAGCAAATTCTGGTTTCCTGGCTCAAAATTCCCTGTTAGGCGAGTTCCTTTTCAGTGTCTCTGAAGCTGGATCAGAGAGCTGTGACAGTGTGTGACCCCTCTAGCCGGGTGGTCAGCCTGACCAGAAGGATAAAGATGAGATTAATGAGGTTCTTAACTAGGCAGTCAGGGTGGTCTTCCAGCTGTCCTTGGAGGGCAGATGGCTGAAGAAAAAAATGCAGCCTTGAGAGCAAAAGCAGAATATGACATGAGCAGGGATGATGAGAGAAACTGGACCCGGAGCTGTGTTATAAAAATTATGGCATGCAAGAGATAAAGCAGCAGTGTCATGAATGTAATCCAAGGAAGTGAGTGCCAAACTCACCACTGCAACAGTTACTGCAGAGTTTGTTAGCAACATACCATTCCATGTTCCAGTTCAGGAGTCTCCTGATTCAACCACTCTGGGTAGGGGTCCTGAAGGGTCCCCTTCCCACCCCAGGAATTCTGGTAGAGAATGTCCACCAAATAATCCAGGAGATAAAAGCAGCAGAATTATCTAGAGAGATTTGTGATGTTAGGATAGAAAAATGTTGGCAATAACTTCTGTTTTTAAGAAACAGTAGAAGGAGTCTAGGCTTCTTTTAGAGAAAATTTAATAATTTTTTTTTATATCTGCCTTGTGCATGGTACCAGGCCAAATGCCAGGAGTATAACAGTGAGTAAGAAATGAATACAGACTTGGTTCTTATACTCACAGAGCTTACTTTCTGCATGGGAGACTAATGTTGACTATTATTACGTAATTGTATGTAGGTAAGTGCTAAAAAAAAAAAAAAGTACAAGATGTCATAACAAGTGATAGGTAACAAAGGAGCCTTTCTCACTCTGGAGATCAGGCAAAGTTTCCCTGAGGAACTGGCAGATGATTTCAGATCTGAAGGATGAGGTGGGTTGACCAAGAAAAGGCAGAGAGGAGAATAAAAAAGGTATCTTAGTTAGACTATTAATTAACTACTTCAAAACTATTTATTGAGAACATACAATGTGCCAGGTATCATTCTAGGCTCTGGAAGGGGCAATTAAAAAAAAAAAGAATAACGTTTCTGCTCTCATGGAACTTATATCCCAATTTATGAGACAAAGAAAATGAAAAATAAACAGGAAACAATCTGATAATAGTAATAGTGCAAGATTTTCAGTTCTCTCGGATAAACCTATTGACAATGCAATGCTAACCAAAATGCCAGCATGATTTTTAGTTTTTTAGAACTTGACAAACTAATTATAAAATTTATATGGAAACACATATAAAGAGAAAGTTTTAAAATATAAAGTTATAAAAACTTTTATTACCAAATACCAAGACTTAAAGCAACAATTAAGACAGTGTGGTATTGTCACAAGGGTAGACAAATAGACCAATGGAACAGGATAGAGTTCAGAGATAAATTCACACTTAATATATATAGCCAAAATGCCACTGCATCTTTGCTGATGTCGTGGGGAAAAGGATATTCTTGTAGTGCCAGGTCAATTGAATATCCATGTAGAAAATTAACACTCAAAAATTAGTTCTTGTGTAAAGCAGAGGAATAATACTCCTAGAAGATAACACAGGAGAATATCTTTATGAACTTGGAGTTGTCCAAGAGTTCTTAAACCAGTCACTAACCAAAAAAGGAAATATTGATAAATTGAACATCACTAAAATTAAGAACTTTTGTTATCAAGAGACACTGTTAAGAGGGTGAAAAGACAAGTTATGGAGTAGGAGAATATTTGTAAGATAAAAGAAAGGTGCCCTGAAAGTGAAGTTGCTCAGTCGTGTCTGACTTTTGCAACCCCATGGACACCAGGCTTCTCCGTCCATGGGATTTTCTAGGCAAGAGTACTGGAGTGGGTTGCCATTTCCTTCTCCAGGGAATCTTCTTGACCCAGGGATTGAACCCAGGTCTCCCACATTGTAGACAGATGCTTTACCATCTGAGCCACCAGGGAAGTCCATTTGCAACATATGTAGCTGACAAAAGACACGCCTGGATTATGTAAAGGATGCCTACAAATCAGTTTAAAAAAAGGGAGGGAGGACTGGCACAGGCATTTCACACACACCAAAAAATAAAAAATAAGATTATATAAAAGGACAATAAGCATAAGAAAAAATGCTCAGACTTCTTAGTAAGAAGAGAAATACAAATTAAAACCATAATACGATTGTATTGCATACCTACCAGAATGGTTGAGATGTAAAATTTTTAACAATATCAAGAACTAGCTAGAATGTGGAACAATTAGAGGGGGATGTATACTGATACAATTATACTGGTTCAGTTTAGTTCAGTTCAGTTCAGTCGCTCAGTCATGTCTGACTCTTTGCGACCCCATGAATCGCAGCACACCAGGCTTCCCTGTCCATCACCAACTCCCGGAGTTCACTCAAACTCACGTCCATTGAGTCAGTGATGCCATCCAGCCATCTCATCCTCTGTCGTCCCCTTTTCCTCCTGCCCCCAATCCCTCCCAGCATCAGAGTCTTTTCCAATGAGTCAACTCTTCACATGAGGTGGCCAAAGTACTGGAGTTTCAGCTTTAGCACCATTTCTTCCAAAGAACACCCAGGGCTGATCTCCTTCAGAATGGACTGGTTGGATCTCCTTGCAGTCCAAGGGACTCTCAAGAGTCTTCTCCAACACCACAGTTCAAAAGCACCAATTCTTAGGCGCTCATGCTGATACAATTATACTGGTAGTGTCTGTTAAAACTTAATGTGTGCATATTGTATATCCCAGAGAGTCTACTTCTTGTTATATCAATATACCAAACAGAAATACATTCTTAAGTGCACAGAGAGACATGTGTATAAATGTTATAGCAACACTACTTGTAACAGACCCCAAATGGAAACAGCCCAAATGTCTGTCTTAGTCTATCTGGGCTGCTATAACAAAATACCATTGACAGGTTGGCTTATAAACAACAAACGTTCACTTCTCACAATTCTGGAGACTAGGAAGTCCAAAGTCAAGGTCCTGGCACATTCAGTGTCCAGGGGTAAGGGTTGCTTCCTGGTTCAAGGTCCATCAACAGAAGAAAGCGTAAACGAATTTGTCATAGTCTTAGAATAAAACAGTAGACGGCAGTAAAAATCAACAAATCTACTGCATGGATGAATCTCATAAATATAATATTGAGCAAAAGAAGTCAGTCACATTAAAGTACATATTATATGATTCAGTTTATATGATGTTTGCATGCATGCATGCTCAGTCATTTCAGTCATGTATGAGTCTTTGCAACCTATGGACCAGAGACCACCAGGGTCCTCTGTCCATAGGATTCTCCAGGCAAGCATAATGCAGTGGATTGACATGCTCTCCTCCAGAGGATTTTCCCCACCCAGAGATCAAATCCGAGTGCCCTGCATTGCGGGCTGGTTCTTTGCCACTGATCCAGTGGGGAAGCCCATATGAAGTTTAAGTACAGGCAATACCAATCTATGGAATTTATATTTGGAGGAAGATTATTTTTTTCTTCATCAGGATGTTGATAAAACAGAGTATTCACTTTGTAAAACAAACAAACAAGCCAACATGAAGCTGTATATTTAGAATTTTTCTACTTTTCATATGTATGAATGTATGTTGTTCAGTCGCTCCGTCATGTCCAACTCTTTGCAACCCCATGGACTGCAGCACACCAGCCTCCCTGTACTTCACCATCTCCCAGAGCTTGCTCAAACTCCTGTCCATTGAGTAAGTGATGCCATCCAACCATCTCATCCTCTGTCATCCCCTTCTCCTCCTGCCTTCAATCTTCCCCAGCATCAGCATCTATAATGAGTCAGCTCTTCCCATCAGGTGGCCTCTTCATCAGGTGAAGTATTGGAGCTTCAGCTTCAGCATCAGTCCTTCCAATGAATATTCAGGATTGATTTCCTTTAGGATTGACTGGTTGGATCTCCTTGCAGTCCAAGGGACTCTCAAGAGTCTTCTCCAACACCACACTTCAAAAGCATCAGTTCTTCAGCACTCAGCCTTCTTAATGGTCCAACTCTCACATCCATACATGACTACTGGAAAAACCATAACTTTGACTATATGAACCTTTGTTGGCGAAGTACTGTCTCTGCTTTTTAATATGCTGTCTAGGTTTGTCATAGATTTTCTTCCAAGGAGCAAGCATCTTTTATGTTTCAGTTCAATTAAAACATTTACTATAAAAAAAGAACTGAAACCATCCTAAGTGGTTTCTCCTTAGTTAGAAGACCGGTGATTATAATCTGAATAGCAACCTATTAAAAAGAATTAGTAGTAGAAATTGGTAAAGTTAAATGTTTCATTGAAAGTGCTTAAACGTTGTCTTTTATGTGATTGTTTTCACATAATTACTTTTATTTTAAAGTCTCAATTAGAGTATGTTTAGGTATAACTAAGGAAAAATTACTTGCATGTTAAGGTAGGCTAGGCTATGATGTAATAACATTTTTCTCTCTTCCTCCATTCCTCAAATCTCAGTGGCTTAAAATAACAAAAGTTTATTATTTCTTGTTCTCATCAGTCTAATTAGATGTTCGGCAAATGACCTTCCACACAAGGCTTCAGAGACCCAGGCTCCTCCTGTCTTCTGGCTCAGCTTTCCTGTGGATATTGAGTTCTTCCTGAACCCTCTGCATCTGGCCAGCCAAGAAGCAAAAGCAGAATATGGAGAAGGCATACTTTAAGCTGCCTTGATCCCAAGAGGACACATCTCTTCTAACTGTGTAATGAGATTTAGTCACTTGGTTCTAAAAGATACACTGGGGCTGGGAAAAGTAGTCAACTCTGTGCTGAGGAAGGGGAAACAAGTTTAGTCAGCCTGTAGTCAGCCCTGACATACCTGGAGTCCAAGACAGACTGTGTGGTCACTATGGTGCGCACAGAAAGGAGCTGCTGGGCAATAGAAATTCTAACAGGAAGAGTTACAAAATGGTATTTTAATCAAGAAATCTGTCACATTCAAGGGTATAAAAAAGAAATTGGAAAAAGGATAGTCCTTTCATAATTTGAGAGAAAGAGGTTGTTCTGAGGGAGAGAATGAGTAGAAGAAAAATTAAAATGGAGACACTACAGCATTGGAGGAAGAAATGTATCAGGGTTAAATATTTGAAACAGCCCACGAAAAGTTAGTCAATTCATGATATATTGTGCAGGTCAGTGAGACTTTAAGGAGAGATAAAACAGGGACACAAAGCAGGTAGGCCTATGGACTATTTTGCATTTTTTCCTTTGGTTGTTTTCAAGAGCAAGTTAAACTAAGAACTTGGTACCACTGTAATCAAGAAGAGGTAAATTCTCACAGGAAAAGCTGAAACTTACAGCTACTTCCTAACGTCCTTAACATTGGAATCCGTACTTAAATGGTAATAATATGTATTGAATGGTATTTTATTTTAAATTTTGCCTGCACTAGGTCTTTGTCGAAGCGTGCAGGTTTACTTGCCCTGGCATGTGGGATTTTAGTTCCCCAATCTGGGATTGAATTTGGCAATAATGAGTTCATGGTCTGTGCCACAGTCAGCTCCCAGTCTTGTTTTTGCTGACTGTATAGAACTTCTCCATCTTTGGCTGCAAAGAATACAATCAATCTGATTTCAGTATTGACCATCTGGTGATGTCCATGTGTATAGTTTCTCTTGTGTTGTTGGAAGAGGGTGTTTGCTATGACCAGTGGGTTCTCTTGGCAAAACTCTATTAGCCTTTGCTCTGCTTTGTTCTGCACTCCAAGGCCAAATTTGCCTGTTACTCCAGGTATTTCTTGACTTTCTACTTTTGCGTTGCCAAATTCAGCCTTAAACTGAAGAAAGTAGGGAAAACCACTAGACCATTCAGGGATGATCTAAATCAAATCCCTTATGATTATACAGTGGAAGTGACAAATAGATTTAAGGGACTAGATCTGTTAGACAGAGTACCTGAAGAACTATGGACAGAGGTTCGTGACATTGTACAGGAGGCAGGGATCAAGACCATCCCCAAGGAAAAGAAATGCAAAAAGGCAAAATGGTTGTCTGAGGAGGCCTTACAAGTAGCTGTGAATAGATGAGAAGTGAAGGCAAAGGAGAAAAGGAAAGATAAACCCATTTGAATGCAGAGTCCAAAGAATAGCAAGGAGAGACAAGAAAGCCTTCCTCAGTGATCAATGCAAAGAAATAGAGGAAAACAACAGAATGGGAAAGACTAGAGATCTCTTCAAGAAAATTAGAGATTCCAAGGGAACATTTCTTGCAAAGATGGGCACAATAAAGAACATAGATGGTATGGGCCTAACAGAAGCAGAAGATATTAAGAAGAGGTGGCAAGAATACACAGAAGAACAATACAAAAAAGATCTTCATGACCCAGATAATCACAATGGTGTGATCACTCACCTAGAGGCAGACATTGTGGCATGTGAAGTCAAATGGGCCTTAGGAAGCATCACTACGAACAAAGCTAGTGGAGGTGATAGAACTCCAGTTGAGCTATTTCAAATCCTGAAAGATGATGCTGTGACAGTGCTGCACTCAATATCCCAGCAAATGTGGAAAACTGAACAGTGGCCACAGGACTGGAAAAGGTTAGTTTTCATTCCAATCCCAAAGAAATGCTATGACAAAAAATGTTCAAACTCCTGCACAATTGCACTCATCTCACACACTAGCAAAGTAATGCTCAAAATTCTCCAAGCCAGGTTTCAATAGTACCTGAACCTTGGACTTCCAGATTTTCAAGCTGGATTTAGAAAAGGCAGAGCAACCAGCGATCAAATTGCCAACATCCACTGGATCATCGAAAAAACAAGAGAGTTCCAGAAAAATATCTACTTTTGCTTTATTGACTATGCCAAAGCCTTTGACTGTGTGGACCACAACAAACTCTGGAAAATTCTTAAAGAGATGGGAATATCAAACCACCTGACTTGTCTCTTGAGAAATCTGTGTGCAGGTCAGGAAGAAACAGTTAGAACTGGACATGGAACAACAGACTGGTTCCAAATCGGGAAAGGAGTACGTCAAAGCTGTATATTGTCACCCTGTTATTTAACTTCTATGCAGAGTACATCATGCAAAATGCTGGGCTGGGTGAAGCACAAGCTGGAATCAAGATTGCCAGGAAAAATATCAATAACCTCAGATAGGCAGATAACACCACCCTTATGGCAGAAAGTGAAGAAAAACTAAAGAGCCTCTTGATGAAAGTGAAAGAAGAGAGTGAAATAGCTGGCTTAAAACTCAACATTCAGAAAACGAAGATCATGGCATTTTGTCCCATCACTTCATGGCAAATAGATGGGGAAACAGTGGAAACAGTGACAGACTTTATTTTCTTGGGCTCAGAAATCAATACAGATGGTGACTGTAGCCATGAAATTAAAAGATGCTTACTCTTTGGAGCCAAAGATGGAGAAGCTCTATACAGTCAGCAGAAAAAAGACCAGGAGCTGACTGTGGCTCAGACCATGAACTCCTTATTGCCAAATTCAGACTTAAATTGAAGAAAGTAGGGAAAACCACGAGACCATTCAGGTATGACCTAAATCAAATCCCTTATGATTATACAGTGGAAGTGAGAAATAGATTTAAGGGACTAGATCTGATAGATAGAGTGCCTGATGAACCATGGAATGAGGTTTGTGACATTGTACAGGAGACAGGGATCAAGACCATTCCCATGGAAAAAAAATGCAAAAAAGCAAAATGGCTGTCTGGGGAGGCCTTACAAACAGCTGTGAAAGAAGAGAAGCGAAAAGCAAAGGAGAAAAGGAAAGATATAAACATCTGAATGCAGAGTTCCAAAGAAGAGCAAGAAGAGATAAGAAAGCCCTTTTCAGCGATCAATGCAAAGAAATAGAGGAAAACAACAGAATGGGAAAGACTAGAGATCTCTTCAAGAAAATCAGAGATACCAAAGGAACATTTCATGCAAAGATGGGCTCGATAAAGGACAGAAATGGTATGGACCTAACAGAAGCAGAAGATATTAAGAAGAGATGGCAAGAATACACAGAAGAACTGTACAAAAAAGATCTTCATGACCCAGATAATCACTATGGTGTGATCACTGACCTAGAGCCAGACATCCTGGAATGTGAAGTCAAGTGGGTCTTAGAAAGCATCACTACGAACAAAGCTAGTGGAGTTGATGGAATTCCAGTTGAGCTATTCCAAATCCTGAAAGATGATGCTGTGAAAGTGCTGCACTCAATATGCCAGCAAATTTGGAACACTCAGCAGTGGCCACAGGACTGGAAAAGGTCAGTTTTCATTCCAATCACTATGAAAGGCAATGCCAAAAAATGCTCAAACTACTGCACAATTGCACTCATCTCACACGCTAGTAAAGTAATGCTCAAAATTCTCCAAGCCAGGCTTCAGCAACATGTGAACTGTGAATTTCCTGATGTTCAAGCTGGTTTTAGAAAAGACAGAGGAACCAGAGATCAAATTGCCAACATCTGCTGGATCATGGAAAAAGGAAGAGAGCTCCAGAAAAACATCTATTTCTGCTTTATTGACTATGCCAAAGCTTTTGACCATGTGGATCACAAAAAACTGTGGAAAATTCTGAAAGAGATGGGAATACCAGACCACCTGACCTGCCTCTTGAGAAACCTATATGCAGGTCAGGAAGCAACAGTTAGAACTGGACATGGAACAACAGACTGGTTCCAAATAGGAAAAGGAGTGTGTCAAGGCTGTATATTGTCACCCTGTTTATTTAACTTATATGCAGAGTACATCATGAGAAACGCTGGGCTGAAAGAAACACAAGCTGGAATCAAGATTGCCGGGAGAAATATCAATCACCTCAAATATGCAGATGACACCACTCTTATGGCAGAAAGTGAAGAGGAACTAAAAAGCCTCTTGATGAAAGTGAAAGTGGAGAGTTAAAAAGTTGGCTTAAAGCTCAACATTCAGAAAATGAAGATCATGGCATCCGGTCCCATCACTTCATGGGAAATAGATGGGGAAACAGTGGAAACAGTGTCAGACTTTATTTTTCTGGGTTCCAAAATCACTGCAGATGGTGACTGCAGCCATGAAATTAAAAGATGCTTACTCCTTGGAGAGAAAAGTTATGACCAACCTAGATAAAATATTCAAAAGCAGAGACATTACTTTGCCAACAAAGGTTCGTCTAGTCAAGGCTATGGTTTTTCCAGTGGTCATGTATGGATGTGAGAGTTGGACTGTGAAGAAAGCTGAGCGCCAAAGAATTGATGCTTTTGAACTGTGGTGTTGGAGAAGACTTTTGAGAGTCCCTTGGACTGCAAGGAGATCCAACCAGTCCATTCTGAAGGAGATCAGCCCTGGGATTTCTTTGGAAGGAATGATGCTAAAGCTGAAACTCCAGTACTTTGGCCACCTCTTGTGAAGAGTTGACTCATTGGAAAAGACTCTGATGCTGGGAGGGATTGGGGGAAAGAGGAGAAGGGGACGACAGAGGATGAGATGGCTGGATGGCATCACTGACTCGATGGATGTGTGTCTCAGTGAACTCCGGGAGTTGGTGATGGACAGGGAGGCCTGGCATGCTGCGATTCATGGGGTCGCAAAGAGTTGGACACGACTGAGTGACTGATCTGATCTGATCTGCTCTTTGGAAGAAAACGTATGACCAACCTAGACAGCATATTAAAAAGCAGAGACATTACTTTGCCAACAAAGGTCCATCTAGTCAAAGCTATGGTTTTTCCAGGGATCCTGATGCAGGGATTGAACCCATGTCTTCTGCGTGTCCTACACTGCAGGTGGATTCTTTACTGCTGAGCCACCAGGGAAGTCTGCATGGGGCAGAACAATTGTAGAATCTGCTGCTTACTCTATTCTCCCTATTTGTACCATCACCTTGAAGAACTCAGACCAGAGGCAGGGTGTGTTAATCAGGGTAAGGCTATTCTGCTGAAAGAAACCCAATATTAATTCAGTTTCTTAAAGAAGGTAAAGTTGATTCATCTCTCATGTAATAGTCTACTGTGAGTGTTTCAGGTTGTTAGACAGCCTTTCTGGTTCTGATCGTTTAGGGACTTATGTTCCATCTATCATGCTGTGCTGTTTTCTGGGGCACTACTGCTATTTGCATGATCAAAGCTCATCACTGTTGATTCCAGCTGGGCCTCCTAGGTGGTGCTAGCGGTAAAGAACCCACCTGTGAATGCAAGAGACAAGGATTCCATCCCTGGGTCAGCAAGATCCGCTGGAGAAGGAAATGGCACCCCACTCTAGTATTTTTGCCTGGAGAGTCCCACGGACAGAGGAGCCTGCCAGGCTACAGTCCATGGGGGTCGCAAAGAGTCAGATATGACTAAAGCGACTTACCATCATGCACATGAGTTCTAGCTCGTGGAAAAGAGTTTATCTTATGGTCTGTGTCAGAAGTGACACACTTCACATGAATCACATTTTATTGGCAGAAATAGAGTCATGTGGCTACACTAACCTGCTAGTGGGAGTCACAAATCTTGTCTCTTGCTGGAGAAGCTCAGTTATAACTTTGTTTGGAAGATAGAAAAAATGAATTTTGGTAATCATCTAGCAGTATCAATTTAGAAAGAATGAAGAGAGTAAAACAGAACAATTGAAATTCTTTTACATATACTATCAAAACAGCATACGGGTGAACTATGTTCCTATCAGAGTTATATATGTATACCTTTTGTCATGAAATTTTCTCAAATTCAGAAAATTATAATTTTTTAAACTACCAAATGTGTGCTAAAATTCCAGTGAAGTTTTAGTCTCAATTCTGACTTTTTAAATTACTAAGATTTCTAAATCTATGTCTTTAAGATTTTCTGTTTCCTCCTTTCAAAGTCAAATCATTGAAGATAAAGAAGCAAACCCTTTAAATGTTAGGAGATATCCCTCGGTGCATAGCAGATTCAAGTTTCACTTTTTGGAAATTTCTGGAATTAAAACAAATATTTTTGATCTACTATTGGTTGAGTTGGTTAAATCTGAGGACATTGAACCATGGATAGGGAGGGCCAAATAACTATTTAAAACATGAAGGTAGAAATTTCTTTTTAAAGTAACTAATGCAGTCATCCTAAAAATTTTGCTTTGAAAGTTTATATTATCATATTGAAAGTGTAGGAGTGTTAGTGTAGAATGTGAGATTTTTGTGATTTAGAGCACACAGAGTAATTACTGAAAAATAATCTTGCTTTCTGGTTTGAGGTTGTTACTAACTATATCCTAATAAAATTTTATAAGTCTTGTTTTTGGTATGGAGAAAAGAAGTTGAATATCTTATAAACCAATCCTCCCACAAATAGCAGTGTTATAACTCTAGACAGAATGCAGAAAAACACAACTACCTGAGGGTTCTGGAGACTGAACAGAGAGAGAGAGAGGTTTTTGTTTTTTTTTTTAAGACAAATTTGGAAGGCAAAATGTGGACTATGTGATTAGAAAAAAAACCATTTATTCCCAGCCTTAATTGACATACAGCATTGTATAATTTAAGGTTACATACATTCATATATTGCAAATGTTTACCACCATAGCATTAGCTAACAGCTCCATCCTGTCATATAATCGCCTTTCTTTTTTTGTGGTGAGGACATTTAAGATCTATTCTCTTTGCAACAAGTATATAATACACTATTATTAGCTATAATCACCACGCCGTACATTAGATCTCCAGAACTTGTTAATTTTATAACTGGACTAAACATCCCCACTTTTTAAATGTTTTGTTCAGAGGCCCATGTTACAATTCACCCTGTAGTCTCCACCAACAGTGTTTAGGGTATGTGGTCTCATTATTGTTGGCAGCGGTGAAAGTCCTGATTCTCCATTAAGCATATTCTGATATCTTTACAGAAGGGAGGAGGGGTCTTGGGGATGCTGGAAATGTTCACTATTTTTTATTAAGATGATGATTTCACAGATGTATACAACTGTCATAACTCATTCAATTGTATGTTTTAAATGGATGCAGTTTTGTACATAAATTATTTATCAATATATTTGATAAGAAAAAAATGAGAAAGCCTTTTTCATATCATTCTCCACAGCTGAAATCTATTTCTCAGTCAGTAACAGCCCTTAACTAATTCTGTCCTGGTTCTGCCCTTCGAAACCATACCTATAAAAGCATAATCAAATTATTTATTCCACTGTAAGAATCTCTCAAATATTTGAAAAGAGGCACCTTACTTAGTCTTTTCTTCTCTATATTAGATACCACCTCTCCCCAATTCCCCACTCTCTGACTCTAAAAAATTAAATTATTTAAGTCCTAAGCTATTTAGCCTTCCTGTTTCCCACCTTTGAATATACTTTAGTTTGTCAACATTAGCTGATAAAAAAGAATCATCCAAAACTAAATGCAATGTGCCATACATTATCTATTTAGATTTGTTCAAGGGAGATAGCATACTTTTAGAAAGATCAGGGAACAGGTATAGGGAAATTTGAGTTCTCTGGTTCTGCCAGTGTGTGACTGGCTTTTTGATCTTAAGCAAATCAATCCCTCAGTATAAAAAAGGAGCTAGAATTATTTATTTGATCCAAGATTCATTTTTAGCATCTGAAAATGAAAGCACAGGTAAGAAACCTCTGAGAAACTTTCTCAATTAGGGAATATAAATCAACAGATGCATTCTGCTTAAAAATGATGTAAGCAAAAAGAAACACCAACATTTTGTGACTTGAAAATAATTTTTTAGTTTTGTATCAGATGTGTGTTTGAAGGGATGTTCATTTTTCCATTTGTGTGGAGATTAATGATCCCTAACTTTGGTTGTTAGGAGATTTTCCAGTCATGTGGTTTGTGACTTGCTATGTAATCTCTATGGATTGGAAAAATTCAAAACATATGGCAGCTCAGATGTTAAGTTGGGTGAAATTAAAAATTAAAAAATTTCAGAGTCGTTTAGAAGATGCTTTGCTGTATATATTTTTTATGTCATTTTTATATATGAATATGTTGAGAAAATGCCACTTGGGAATGAAGTCTAAGGAAAAATATATCTTCTTTATACTTTAAGTCCACTCTAGGTAACAGTGTATGTTTCAAATGAAATAGGACTTTGTTCAAAGTCAGAGATTTTAAAAATAAACTTTTTCTAATTGAATATTTAAACAACAACTGCAACCAAATCAGTGACAACTGCTGTTCAAAGGAAATAGTATGGTACGTAGAAAGAGCCAGGCATAGAGAAATTCAGCCAAAATTACTATATTAAAAATCAAATTCTAATTTGTGGAATATTTCTTCATTTGAATACATTTTCAGGTAAGTTGTGTGAATGGTACTTTTTTCAATCCAGGAAAAAAATTCTAATTATCCAGTATTATAGATAATAGCCTACCAAATCATTTATTTCTCTAAAACTTCCCCAAATACCTGAAGCGGGAAATGGCAACCCACTCCAGTATTCTTGCTTGGAGAATTCCATGGGCAGAGGAGCCTGGCAGGCTATACAGTCCATGGGGTCACCAAGAATCTGACAGGACTGACACTTGCACATACTTAAAAAAGATGCTGGATTCTTTCTCTTTTTTCTTGAATTAAGGAGATACTTTGTTACAGAAGACAAACACAGACTCCCAATTTTATCTGAACTTTTAGGTCTAATAATCTTAGTGGCCTTTTTTTTTTTTTTTTTACTTCTAAATATGATTTAGCATATTGCTTAAGCTCTTTATAAGGACAAGTTAAAATCTTAGGGTTTTTTGTTTGTTTAAAACAGGAACATATTTTCAGCAAAATGAATGACTTCAAAACTCAAATTGTTATATTTCAACATTGTTAAGTAGAACATTTTTGTTATTTTTCAAAGATAAGTTTTTTAAGGGAAACTGTTTTGAACAGTTGTGGAAATATTTGTTCATTATGTGACATCACAGGTCCACTTACTGTTTTAACATAAAATTACAGAAATATAGAATACAATGAAATCATCTAGAAAAAAAAAACAAAAAACAAAGCTTCCCCAAATGATTTCTGATACAAAACATTCTACAAAGAATATTCCTACTGGTTGGTTACTTGCCCATTTCTACAAGTGAGGATGGGATATAAAGTGTGAACACAGCTGTGGGATTTGGTAGGAGTTCTTTTTTGGAGTTAATGGTGTGATTGTTTTCCTAAGATAGAATTGTTCAAGTGTTCTGTTAATTAAGGAACACATAAAATAGGCAAGTACAATTCCTAATGTTCAATAACACCTGAAAGTCTGACAGCTCTTTTTATTCCACAGTTATCTGAAAAAATTCTAACAATACACATTAACTTGCTTCACTTTCACATTAATCATTGTTTTATCTTGTTGTTTCCTGGGCATATAGGGTTTTTATTTCCCTCCCAATCTCCATGTATTTTCTTAAGTCAACACTTTTCACCTTTTGGAATGTGTTCTTGGCCAGAATGGTCTCACCTGGACTTGCTTTAACCCACCCCCCTCTAATTTCTAGTGGAAGGACAACATTCCTTCTACTTAAATACATATATTCTCCATCCATGCTGAATCCACTCTATCCACGCACACAGACAATGCATCTACTGTCTCAGCCCCTCACTCATTATTTGTGTGAATTCTTAGACATTTTCCCCATGCACTGAATGAACAAATGCTTTAAGCTGTAGAGTGTTTTTTTTTTTTTTTTTTTTTTGTGACACTAGTGTTTCATATGTCACTAATTTGAGTTAGATAAAGCAAGGTAACATTGCAAGTGACTTTTTCCCCACCAAAGACAACAAAGCAAGTTATTGCTTTGAAACCATACCTCCTAATTGTCAGAATCCCAGCTCCACTGACACTCCCCACCCAAATGTCCCTCCTGTTTCCCAGCTGGCAACTGGAGGAAGGGCTTCATAAACTCTCCTGGCTTTAGCAATCAGTCCTATCAACTATCACAAATAGCATATACTTTTCATAAGATAGGCACACTTTCCTGGCTGATTCACAGCTCCTACTTACAGCTGCCATTGCAGCCATGGTAACAGTTCTGTTGCTTCATACTGTTGCCTGTGCTCAGGCTATGCACTGTTCCGAGGCCAGCAGAGCTCTATCAAGGCGGGACCTTCCACTCTGGAAGGTTTAGCAGGGCCAGGCCCTGGGAGTGGTCTGTGAGCATAATTTAGTAGCCTCTCCTCCACAGCCTGGTCCCTACACCTTCTTTTGCTGCTTCTTGATGAATCTGCTGCTCCCTGAATGCAAATGTCTTTCTCCTGGTGCCTAGAACCGGGGGGGTAAGGCGGGGCCTTAACCTCAGCATCCGTTGAGCTACTTTTACGCCTTATGCACTTCATTATACCCACTCTTCCTCCAGAAAGTTATCTCACGTTCCCAGGCCTGAGGGCAGGGCAACAGGGTTGGGGGCGTCAGGGCAGGGGGACGAACAGCTAGAATTTCCAGAGAACGTTTTCAGATTTAGCCCCTTCCGGTCTCTGGTGATTATTCATAGTGACAACCGTTGTGAGAAACAACAGTGGCTCAGACGGTAAAGCATCTGCCTACAATGCGGTAGACCAGGGTTCGATCCCTGGGTCGGGAAGATCCTCTGGAGAAGGAAAAGGTAACCCACTCCAGTACTCTTGCCTGGAAAATCTCATGGATGGAGGAGCCTGGTAGGCTACAGCCCATTGAGGTCACAAAGAGTCGGACATGACTGAGCAACTTCACTTTCACTTCTCTGGTGATTATTCATAGTGACAACTGTTGTGAGAAAACAGACGTGTCTATTTTTCTTTGTGATGGCTTCAGACTCCAGGCAGACATGGATACAGCACTCCCAGCTTTGTTCCCTGGAACAAAGTGCATGCTATTACATGCACTGTGCTTTCTCAGTGCTTTGGCATATTTAAACATGAGATAACCCATGCTTAAATACATCTTAACTCAATATATATCACAAATGAATAATTACCTGCTAGTTTTAGTAGTATCTCTCACCACTCCCTCTTGCTTCCTGGAAAGGATTCTAGGCAGATGCATTATTCTTTATTCTTCATGGTGTTTCTTATTTCTGTTATTCTATCCGAACTCCAATCTGCCCAGTATCTTAACTAGTTACTTGCGTACATGCTAAGTTGCTTCAGTCACATCCAACTCTGTGCAACTCTAGGGACTGCAGCCTACCAGGCTCCTCTGTCCATGGGATTTCCAGACAAGAGTACTGGAGTGGTTTGCCATGACTTCCTCCAGGGGATCATCCCCACCCAGGGATCGAATCTGAATCTCTGATGTCTCCTGCATTGGCAGGCGGGTTCTTTACCACTACCACCACCCGGGAAGCCCAACAGATTACTTGCAAACATTGTAAATCTCTTTATTTGAAATAATGATATAATGTGCATGCATGCTTAGTCGTGTCTGACTCTTTTGCAACCCCATGGACTGTAGCCCTCCAGGTTCCTCCGTTCATGGGATTTCCCCGGCAAGAATGCTGTAGTGGATTGCCATTTCCTCCTCAAGGGGATCTTCCAGACCGAGGGATTGAACTGGCCTCTCTTGGATCTCCTGCATTGACAAGTCGATTATTTACCACTGCACCACCTGGGAAGCCCAATGATATAATGGTGATACAATCACCTCTAGAAAGGATCTTAATTCTAAACAGCATATAAACAATTTAAATTAATCATTAACATATTAATCATAACAATTTGATCATATTACTGTAAGACCTTGCCAATTACTCTGTTATCTTTAGATAAAAACAAAAAAAAGAATGCCTGTTCTTAAAATCTGTTTTATATTCTGATCCCTGATATTTAGAAATCTTTTAAAAATGTCTGTCAGTGGCTTTTTAAAGTCCCCTCAAAGAATCTTTGTAGATACATCCCATGTTTTATGAAGACAGTCTTATATAAAATTCTGGATGCCATTCAGGTAAAGCCTACCTCCTTCAGATACTAATCACCTGAAGGAATGCGTTTATTCCTATCTACCCAAGGACTTTATAATAATGGCAGAAGAATTTACTAAGAATGACTGAACACAGTATACTCTGTAAGGAGAAGTGTGTACAACTTGTTACACAAATCTAAATACAACTACCCATAGAGAATGTGCACTGGTTATCCCTCTCCATTTACTCATTCTGGAGAAATGGGTATAAAATTTTAATCAGGAAATAATTCTATTCCAATGTGGAATACTGTCCCAAAGCCTCTGTTCTGGCATGTTTGCTTACATTTTAGACTCTACTTATGTAATTACAAGGAAAAAAAACCAGCCATTGAATACTGAGTATTTATCAACCGATTTCTATGGAAGGCTTACATTCTTTGTATTAATACACTCTGGCTAGCTGTGGCTGGGAGATGCTTTAGCTCTGGGTCTAATTGGAGCACCCTATCCAGAGGTCTCATTAAAATCAACATTCTTGGCTTTGGAGAACTGAAAACCAGAAAACAGACATTTTAAATTCATTTTGGCTGAAGACTCAATTTCTGCCTAAAAGCAAGCAAATGGAGCAAATGGATCTCCTAAAATATGAGTACTAGTTTCTTCTGCATCATTAAACATACTTCTTAGAAGCTGGAACTCAAGGAATTACTTCTAATTAACATTTTTCGTTTATTTTCCTGGTTACATAGAGACTACTAAATCTTTCCCTAAACAACAATTAACTTTTGACTATCAACCCTTCATATTTTTTCTATTTAAGCATCTATTAAATGTATAGATAGCATCAGACTCTTCTACACGATTGTGCATAACCTCTGAATTTCTCTTTCCTCCCATGAATCTCATCATACCAGACTTGATTTCTTTCTTTTTCTTTTTATTTCCTTAGATATTAACTGTCCACTTTTCAGAGTCTCCCAAATGGGCTTACCTTTTCTTTTCCAAGTCTGACAATAGCACAACATATTTCTGGCTGTCATACAGAGAAAAATAGTCTTGAAGTTACAACATTTCTTGGTGCTTCCTTATCTACTGCCATCAGCATTAATTTTTCAGTTATCAGCTCCTCTTGATCAGAGTTTTAAAAGAATGAACGCCATAAAGTAGAGAAAATTTTTATTATGTTGACTTTATGAGCCAGAACCTAAAGCATCAATTGTATTAGCAGAAATCTATTTGTTTCCTGTGTCATAAACATTTATTTTTTGTTTTTCAAGTTCTTCCAGTCTTTCAAGACACCCCCTCCTTTATTTGAAATAAATAAAACTTGTTGGTCTATGGTATGCCCAAAATGGATCAAAGACCTAAACTTAAGAGCTAAAATTGAAACTCTCAGAAGAACACATTGGAGTAAATCTTCAAGTAATGGAATTTGGGAGTGAATTCACAGTAATGACACCAAAACACAGGTTACAAAAGAAGGAAAAAAAAAGATAAATTGGACTTCACCCAATTAAAAACTTTTGTGTATCAAAGGATACTATCATGAAAGCAAAAATAAAACCTACTGAATAGGAGAAAATATTTATAAATCATGTTAATATCCAGAATATTTTAAAATACATAATAAAAGATAATAATAATAAAATAATGATAAACAAATAGCACAAATATTAGCAATGGATGGTTATAGCAAACACCCTCTTCCAACAACACAAGAGAAGACTCTACACATGGATCATCACCAGATGGTCAACACCGAAATCAGTGATTATATTGTTGTTACATTATATTATTGTGTTATATTGTGTTATATTATATTATTGACTATATTCTTTGTAGCCAAAGATGGAGAAGCTCTATACAGTCAGCAAAACAAGACTGGGAACTGACTGTGGCTCAGATCATGAACTCCTTATTGCCAAATTCAGACTTCAATTGAAGAAAGTAGGGGAAACCACTAGACCATTCAGGTATGACCTAAATCAAATTCCTTAGGATTATACAGTGGAAGTGAGAAATAGATTTAAGGGACTAGATCTGATAGACAGAGTGCCTGATGAACTATGGACGGAGGTTCGTGACATTGTACAGGAGACAGGGATCAAGACCATTCCCATAGAAAAGAAATGCAAAAAGCAAAATGGCTGTCTGGGGAGGCCTTACAAATAGCTGTGAAAAGAAGAGAAGTGAAAAGCAAAGGATAAAAGGAAAGATATAAGCATCTGAATGCAGAGTTCCAAAGAATAACAAGGAGAGACAAGAAAGCCTTCCTCAGTGATCAATGCAAAGAAATAGAGGAAAACAACAGAATGGGAAAGACTAGAGATCTCTTCAAGAAAATTAGAGATTCCAAGGGAACATTTCTTGCAAAGATGGGCTCGATAAAGGACAGAAATGGTATGGACAAGCAGAAGATATTAAGAAGAGGTGGCAAGAATACACAGAAGAACTGTAGGGAAAAGATCTTCATGACAAGATAATCACAATGGTGTGATCACTCACCTAGAGGCAGACATCCTGGAATATGAAGTCAGGTGGGCCTTAGGAAGCATCAGTACGAACAAAGCTAGTGGAGGTCATGGAATTCCAGTTGAGCTCTTTCAAATCCCAAAGGATGATGCTATGACAGTGCTGCACTCAATATGCCAGCAAATTTGGAAAATTCAGCAGTGGCCACAGGACTGGAAAAGGTCAGTTTTCATTCCAATCCCAAAGAAAGGCAATTCTGAAGAATGCTCAAACTACTGCACAATTGCACTCATCTCACACGCTAGTAAAGTAATGCTCAAAATTCTCCAAGCCATGCCTCAGCAATATGTGAACCGTGAACTTCCAGATGTTCAAGCTGGTTTTAGGAAAGGCAGAGGAACCAGAGATCAAATTGCCAACATCTGCTGGATCATGGAAAAAGGAAGAGAGCTCCAGAAAAACATCTATTTCTGCTTTATTGACTATGCCAAAGCCTTTGACTGTGTGGATCACAACAAACTGTGGAATATTCTGAAAGAGATGGGAATACCAGACCACCTGAACTGCCTCTTGAGAAACCTATATGCAGGTCAGGAGGCAACAGTTAGAACTGGACATGGAACAACAGACTGGTTCCAAATAGGAAAAGGAGTACGTCAAGGCTGTATATTGTCACCCTGCTTATTTAACTTCTATGCAGAGTACATCATGAGAAACGCTGGGCTGGAAGAAGCACAGGCTGGGATCAAGATTGCCTGGAGAAATATCAATAACCTCAGATATGCAGATGACACCACCCTTATGGCAGAAAGTGAAGAGGAACTCAAAAGCCTCTTGATGAAAGTGAAAGAGGAGAGTGAAAAAGTTGGCTTAAAGCTCACATTCAGAAAACAAAGATCATGGCATCTGGTCCCATCACTTCATGGGAAATAGATGGCGAAACAGTGGAAATAGTGTCAGACTTTTTTTTTGGCTCCAAAATCACTGCAGATGGTGAATGAAATTAAAAGATGCTTACTCCTTGGAAGGAAAGTTATGACCAACCTAGATAGCATATTCAAAAGCAGAGATATTACTTTGTCAACAAAGGTCCGTCTAGTCAAGGCTATGGTTTTTCCTGTGGTCATGTATGGATGTGAGAGTTGGACTGTGAAGAAAGCTGAGTGCCGAAGAATTGATGCTTTTGTACTGTGGTGTTGGAGAAGACTTTTGAGAGTCCCTTGGACTGCAAGGAGATCCAACCAGTCCATTCTAAAGGAGATCAGTCCTGGATGTTCTTTGGAAGGACTGATGCTAAAGCTGAAACTCCAATACTTTGGCCACCTCAATGGAAGAGTTGACTCATTGGAAAAGACCCTGATGCTGGGAGGGATTGGGAGCAAGAGGAGAAGGGGACAACAGAGGATGAGATGGCTGGATGGCGTCACTGACTCGATGGACATGAGTTTGAGTGAAGTCCGGGAGTTGGTGATGGACAGGGAGGCCTGGTGTGCTGCAATTCATGGAGTCACAAAGAGTCGGACATGACTGAGCGACTGAACTGAACTGAATGAATAGACACTTCCCCAAAGAAAATATTTAAAAAGCCATAAGGCACATTAAAAGATGCTCAACATCATTAGTCCTTCAGTTCATTACAGTTCAGCCGCTCAGTTGTGTCCGACTCTTTGTGACCCCATGGACTGCAGCACGCCAGGCTTCCCTGTCCATCACCAACTCCTGGAGCTTACTGAAACTCACATCCATCAAGTCGATGATGCCATCCAACCATCTCGTCCTCTGTCGTCCCCTTCTCCCACCTTCAATCTTTCCTAGCATCAAGGTCTTTTCCAATGAGTCAATTCTTCTCATCGGGTGGCCAACGTATTGGAGTTTCAGCTTCAGCACCAGTCCTTCCAATGAATATTCAGGACTAATTTCCTTTAGGATGGACTGGTTGGATCTCCTTGAAGTCCAAGGGACTCTCAAGAGTCTTCTCCAACACCACAGTTCAAAAGCATCAATTCTTCAGCTCTTAGCTTTCTTTATAGTCAAACTCTCACATCCATACATGACCACTGGAAAAACCATAGCCTTGACTAGATGTCCCTTTGTTGGCAAAGTAATGTCTCTGCTTTTTAATATGTTGTCTAGGTTGGTCATAGCTTTTCTTCCAAGGAGAAAGCATCTTTTAATTTCATGGCTGCAGTCACCATCTGCAGTGTTTTGGGAGCCCAAGAAAATAAAGTCTGTCACTGTTTCCACTGTTTCTCCATCTATTTGCCATGAAGTAATGGGACTAGATGCCATGATCTTTGTTTTCTGAATGTTGAGCTTTAAGCCAGCTTTTTCACTCTCCTCTTTCACTTTCATCAAGAGATTTTTTGGTTCTTCTTCACTTTCTGCCATAAAAGTGATGTCATTTGCATATCTGAGGTTATTGATATTTATCCTGGCAATCTTGATTCCAGCTTGTGCTTCATCCAACTTATGTGATGTACTCTGCATATAAGTTAAATAAGCAGGGTGACAATATACAGCCTTGATGTACTCCTTTCCCAATTTGGAACCAGTCTGTTGTTCCATGTCCAGTTCTAACTGTTGCTTCTTGACCTGCATACAGATTTCTCAGGAGGCAATTCATGTGGTCTGGTATTCCCATCTCTTTAAGAGTTTTCCACAGTTTGTTGTGATCCACACAGTCAGAGACTTCGGCGTAGTCAGTAAAACAAAAGTAGATTTTCCATTCCTAGGTATATATATAAATAATTGAAAACAGGGACTGAGAACAAGATTATTTTTTTCTGCCTCATGTGCTTTTTATTTATTTAAAAATTTTTTTATTTTATATTGGAGTATAGTATTGTTGATTAACAATGTTGCACTGGTTTTAGGGGTACAGCAAAGTGATTCAGTTATACATGTTTTTCAAGTTCTTTTCCCATTTAGTTTGTTATATAATATTGAGCAGAGTTCCCTGCTGCACAGTAGGTGCTTGTTGGTTATCCATTTTAAACATAGCAGCGTGTACATGTCAGTCCCCAACTATCCCCCGCCCAACCATAAGTTCCAGAATGGAGTTTTATATACCATTTTTTCATAGCTGCATTATTCACAACAGCCAAAAGGTTGGAAGCAACACAAATGACCATCCATGAATGAATGGGTAAACAAAATGTGGTATATATGTACAAATGGAATTCAGTTTCATAGACTCAGTCTTGTCTGACTCTTTGTGATCCCATGGACACTGCCTGCAGCACTCGAAGCTTCCCTGTCCATCACCAACTCCTGGAGCTTGCTCAAACTCATATCCATTGAGTAGGTAATGCCATTCAACCATCTTATAATCTGTCCTCCCCTTCTCCTCCTGCCTACAATCTTTCCCAGCATCAGGGTCTTTTCCAGTGAGTCAGTTCTTCACATCGGGTGGCCAAAGTATTGGAGCTTCAGCTTCAGCCCTTCCAGTTAATATTTAGGGCTGATTTTCTTTAGGGTTGACTGGTTTGATCTCCTTGAAGTCCAAGGGACTCTCTAGAGTCTTCTCCAATACCACAAATGGAATGCAAGTGAAAGTTGCTCAGTCGTGTCTGACTCTTTGCAACCCCATGACTACACAGTCCATGGAATTCTCTAGGCCAGAATACTGGAGTGGGAAACTTTTCCCTTTTCAAGGGCATCTTCTCAACCCAGGGATCAAACCCAGGTCTCCCACATCACAGGCGAATTCTTTACCAGTTGAGCCACAAGGGAAGCCCAAGAGACTTGAGTGGGTAGCCTATCCCTCCTCCAGCAGATCTTCCCCATCTAGGAATTGAACCAGGGTCTCTAAGAGTCGGACACGACTGAGCGACTTCACTTTCACTTTTCACTTTCATACATTGGAGAAGGAAATGGCAACCCACTCCAGTGTTCTTGCCTGGAGAATCCCAGGGACCGGGGAGCCTAATGGGCTGCCATCTATGGGGTCGCACAGAGTCGGACACGACTGAAGCGACTTAGCAGCAGTAGCAGCAGCCCCTGCATGCAGGCGGATTTTTAACCAACCGAGCTATCAGGGAAGCTCACCTTAAAAGGAATAAAACTCTGATACTTGCTACCTCATGGATAAACTCTGAAAACATCATGGTAAATGATATAGGCCAGACATAAGATAAACACCATCTAAATCCATAAATCCAGTTATATGAGGTACCTCAGATAGACCAATTCTTAAGGAGGGAAACTAAAATTACCAAGAGCTGAGGGAAGGATTAAGCATTTTATTCAATGAAAATAGGCAACAATATCCGGAAAGCCATAATTTAAAAGGGATTATAAACTTCTGGAGAAAACAGGGAGAGGCGGGAAGGGAGAGGTTGGGGGCTCCGGCGATCCATTGCTTAGAGCTCGGCTTAGCCAGGCTGGGGGTCCTCCGGGCCGGTGAATAGGCGCTCGGCTCCCAGGGCCGGCGAAGAGGTGAGTTCGGCGGAACCTGGACGCCCGCTGGGGAAGGTGGGGACTGGGACCCGGGGCTCTCACAGGAAGGAAAAGATGGGAGAACAGGGACCCAGCGGGGAGGGAGGCCAGGTTGGCTGCTGGGAAGTGGTCGATTTTCCAAAGCAAGAGTCGAGCGGCAGGAGACGGGCGCGGGGAGGTGTATGTAGTACGGCCGGCAGGACCCCGTCCCCGCCCCAGCCCGCGCGGTTCCTCAGCCGCCTTCCAGTCAGAAGGTGCGAGGCGAGGCCTGAGGCGGCTCCGGCTTGTGAGGGACGGGTTGGAAGGCCGCCGGCCCACAACGCTAGCGGAATCGTGCGTTGCTTTGGCGGTTCCCGGAGTCCCGCGTGTTTATTCCAAAGTGTGTTTCACGCCCGGGGCGGAGCGGGAGGGCGGCGCGCATGTAGCCGTGAGTCCGCAGCGACGCGACCCTAGATTCCCGGGCCCAGTGGCGGCGCTCGCGCCCGCGTCGTGGTCACTCGCCCGGCTTGAAGACTTCCACCGCGCGCCCGGGAGTCTGGGGTGGGCTTGCTCGGATTTAGGGTACATCAGGGGGGTGTTTTTACCTCAGACCCCGATTCGGTTCCTGCTGTAGCTTTTCGGCCCCCTGCGTCTCACCGGGCAGGTGGTGGAGATCAGGCCTCCGACTGTACAGACCTCTCCCTGGCTGAGACTCAGGGTGGTAATTTGTTCCCACGTTCATTCTCTTTGCCAACTTACTTCCCTGCAGTCATTTGTGACGGTTGGTTTTTCCAGTGAATGTTGGTCTGTCTTCACTGACTACCGATTTCTGGCAAATCCGTATTTATTATCTAGGTTTCTGCACTTTTGAAATGTGTATTTCTGAGGGTAAAAGTTTTAAGAGATAACTAATGGATCTGAACATTTTATACAATAAGGATTGTAGAAGGTAAAATCGGAGAAGGCAATGGCACCCCACTCCAGTACTCTTGCCTGGAAAATCCCATGGCCGGAGGACCTTGGTGGGCCGCAGTCCATGGGGTTGCTAAGAGTCAGACATGACTGAGCGACTTCACTTTCACTTCTCACTTTCATGCATTGGAGAAAGAAATGGCAACCCACTCCAGTGTTCTTGCCTGGAGAATCCCGGGGACTGGAGAGCCTGGCGGACTGCGGTCTATGGGGTTGCACAGAGTTGGACACTGCTGAAGCGACTTAGCAGCAAATGATTAATAAATTGAGAAAAATGAAGAGGGCAACTATGCTAAATAGATGGAAAGGAGAAAAGCCCAATAACTAAACAAATGAAAACCCCCACAATATTCTGATAAAGTAAGAACAGTTCTAATGTAATCAGATTTAGCCCTTTGTTAGTAGCATTTTGTAAAGGGGTACATATGGAAACATTTTTCTCTACATACTTCCTGATGTAATAATGTGTCTCTTCATCACATCAGGGAGGGCTCAGAATTGAAGGGACTTGCTCTGACTTGGTCGGAGAAGGCAATGCACCCCACTGCAGTACTCTTGCCTGGAAAATCCCATGGACAGCGGAGCCTGGTGCGCTGCCGTCCATGGGGTCGCTAAGAGTCGGACACGACTGAGCGACTTCACTTTCACTTTTCACTTTCATGCATTGGAGAAGGAAATGACAACCCATTCCAGTGTTCTTGCCTGGAGAATCCCAGGGACGGGGGAGCCTGATGGGCTGCCGACTATGGGGTCGCACAGACTTGGACACGACTGAAGCGACTTAACAGCCGTAGCAGCAGTAGCTCTGACTTGGTAATGTGGATTTCTCCACGAGATGGCGCTCATATAGTGTCTTTGATTTTAGTTTCCATCCTAAGGAACGATTTTCAGTATATTAACTATCACAGAATAAATAGAAATGTGGCTTATATTTTATGACATGTGCATCTGATTTCGTGTTTTATCGTGTAGAGTTTTATGTTTCAGAAATTAGAAAAAAAATTGAGATGTAGTGTTGATGTGCAGGGGGAAGAATTGTATATATCCATAGACATGGTTCTATTTGTGTGTGCGAGTGTGTCCAACTTTTTGCAACTCCATGGACTGGAGCTCACCAGGCTCCTCTGTCCATGAGATTTTCCAGACAAGAACACTGGAGTGGTTTGCCATTTCCTCCTCCAGGGAATCTTCTCTACCCTCGGATCGAACCTGAGTCTCTTGTGTCTCCTGCATTGGCAGGTGGATTCTTTATCATTGCACCACCTGGGAAGCCCAGATTTTTGTTATTTTTTCAGGTAGCCAATACTGAATGTTTTTATACTTTACATTTAGATAACACCACTGAATGTAAAAATTATCTTTTTAAGCATATATATGTGTGTGTTATATAATATGAATATAAATATATATGTGTTAAACTTGTTAATTTTTTTATTTTGAAAAATTCAAACATATATAAAAATAGACAGCATTCTAAGGAACTCCACGTACCTATTATGTAGCATTAGCAATTACTAACTCATTGCCAATTTTTTTCATCAGTATTCCTTAACATTTTCCTATTTATTTAGAAGTAAGTCTACTCTGTTCCTTGATTTTGAAGGAAATCCCTGCATATGTACACAGCATATTTTTAGAAACACACACATTCACAATAAAATGTACTGTCTTATACAATATCACAGTAAAATGCACTATACTCAAAAATAATGGTATGGACAAAGTATTTTAAGAGCCCAAAAGGAGTCACTAATTTTGTTTTCCATAAGAGGACAAATTCAGAGAAGCCTTTGAAGAAGAAATGACATTGACCTGTTCCACGAAGTATGGGTAGGAATATGTCAGGTGGAGAGTGGAAGAAAACACATTTTAAGCATTTGTGCAGCATGAAGAGAGGCATACATGTGTGACTATGTGTGAATGAGTGGATAACAGTGTAATGTATTTAAATATTTAAGCACTTAGGAGGAAATTGCAGAAGAAAACCTGTGATTATTTTAGGAAATTAATAATTATAGTTTATGGATCTAGAAAAATTTTTTCTACATCTTTGTAAATGGGCTATAAATGGATTTTGGTATTTTTTAGATTTATGACAAAGTCCAGCTTTTAACAATGTTGGAATCAAATGACTCCGTGTTTTCCTTGGATAATTTGTTTTTTGAAAAAACAGATGAAGCTGAAAAGTAAGTCTGCTTTAAAAAATAGCAGTCTGTTTTTGGTTTGTTATTTTTATAGCATTTTAGTTTTATCTTTGGTAAATTTATAAATAAAAAATAAGGGATCAACAGAATGACATTTCAGGTATATACTTGGTAAACATGGAATTCAGGTATAAGGGAATAACTGAAGTTTGACATATTTTAATTTAAAAAATAGAATAGATTCTTGCCTATTTGGCTTTCATTTATTTGCATTTCTGGTTTGTTCAAGTTACTTTTGGCTAAAGTAAAGACTGAAAGTAATGGTCAAAGAGTAGCTCAGGACAAGGAGTGATGATGGCAGCTTTTGGAAACAGAAAGGGCAGTGTGCCAAAGGCCAAGTGTGATAGGCAGGTTCAATAGGCAAGCAGTAATCAGGGGTGGAAATAAAAATGTGACACTAAAGGAAATATGAATTGGGGAATAGGGAGTCTGTTAAATACTGGCTTTTAAGGATTTTCACAAGTGAATCATTTTAATTCTAAGTTTTCTATGTATTCTTTTTTAGTGAATCATTGAGTAAATTATTTATTGCTCACTTATTCTTTTATTTATTCAAATATTGACTGAATAAGACTTTTAAAGACTTTAAAGACTTTTACTTTAAAAAACTTAAAGTCAGCTTGAGGTTCAACACATATATGGAAGAATCATTCATAAATAATGTGACCATGTAATTCAGACTGGAACACTTTTGAGAGTGAAAGAATGCATCCAAATAGAATGACAGTTGTTAATCAGGACTGGCATCAGCAAATTTGGAACATATGGTTGCTCTTCTAACAATACAAAGTATTGTTAGTTCCTTCAGACTTCACCTAACAGTCATGAGTAGGACTGTATTGCTGAGTCCTATGGGACCCTATGGGAAGTCCCTTCCCACCAGGGAATTATTGACCCTGGAGATGATCTTAGAACTCTGTGACATAGTCCTGAATTTCACTTGTTTTGGTGTATTGTCAGACAATCTGTTAGATATTGTCAGGTAATGTGTTCAGATTTTTTATTAGGGAAAATAGAGCTGCAATAGCTATGTTTGAGGTGCTATGAGATGTAGAAAAGTGAAAGACTGGGCCTCTTCTGGGAGATAAAACCCTAAACAAAGCAATAAGGAAAAAGATCATCAAATCCTCAGGACTTGGCTTAGACAGTTTATGTGGTGTTCTTCAACTTTATTTTCTGTTTCCCAATGCTTGCTGCTGCTGTTGCTAAGTCACTTCAGTCGTGTCCGACTCTGTGTGACCCCATAGACGACAGCCCACCAGGCTCCCCGTCCCTGGGATTCTCCAGGCAAGAACACTGGAGTGGGTTGCCATTTCCTTCTCCAAAGCAGGAAAGTGAAAAGTGAAAGTGAAGTCACTCAGTCGTGTCCGACTCTCAGCGACCCCATGGACTGAAGCCTACCAGGCTCCTCCGTCCATGGGATTTTTTCAGGCAAGAGTATTGGAGTGGGGTGCCATTGCCTATCTTTGTTCTAATGAAGGACAAGCCAACTTAGGTTGGAAAGGAAATATTAAAACATTACATGTTAATAGGATCACAGCTGAACAATAGGGCAATAGGCAGATGCCAACAGGGTGACAAAATCTCATCAGTTACTACAGGTTTTCAAACTGATTGTCAATTTCAACTGATTTCTTGGCTTTTCTGTTGTCATAGATGATTTTGGACCAGGAATATTTGGGTTAAGACATTAATTAGTAATAATGTTTTGGTGTCATTTATAGACTTATGACCCATGATTAGTTGTCCAGTGTATCATCAGTAATTTGTTAACTTGTATTGGTTAAGATGCTAAAGTTTTGGAATGATTTATTACCTTTTTTTAATATTGGAGCAGATTAAGATCCCTGTTACAGCATTTGAATTGGAGAAAATAAAATGGAATTATAGCCATTATTTAGATAGCATACCTCAGAGCAGTGTCATTAATCCCATGATACACAAGGAAAAAAGATTGAGAATGTATAGGGATATGCTATATGCTGCTCTATAAGGATAAATTGAAGTCATCACAGAAAGGTAGTATATTAAGTTTAAGAGTTTGTAACTGAGTGTTGTTCAGTTGCTCAGTCTTGTCCAACTCTTTGTGACCCTATGGACTGCAGCACACCAGGCTTCCCTGTCCTGGAGTTTGTTCAAACTCATGTTCATTGAGTCGATGAAGCCATCCAACCGTCTCGTCCTCTGTCGTCCCCTTCTCTTCCTGCCTTCAGTCTTTCCCAGAATCAGGATATTTTCCAATGAGTTGGCTCTTCGCATCAGCTGGCCAAAGTATTGAAGCTTCAGCATCTGTCCTTCCAATGAATATTCAGGACTGGATTCCTTTAGGATTGACTGGCTTGATCTCCTGGCTGTCCCAGGGACTCTCAATGAGTCTTCTCTAGCTCCACAATTTGAAAGGATCAATTCTTTGGCACTCAGCCTTCTTAATGGTCCAACTCTCACATCCGTACACAACTACTGCAAAAACCATAGCTTTGACCATATAGACCTTTGTCAGCAAAGTAATGTGTCTGCTTTTTAACACACCATCTAGGTTTGTCATAGCTTTTCTTCCAAGGAGCAAGTGTCTTAATTTCATGGCTGCAGTCACTGCAGGAATTTTGGAGCCAAAGAAAGTAAAGTGTCACTGTTTCCATTTTTTCTCCATTTATTTGCCTTGAAGTGATGGGACCTGCCTTTGGAGAAATCTGTATGCAAATAAGGAAGCAACAGTTAGAACTGGACATGGAACAACAGACTGGTTCCAAATAGGAAAAGGAATACGTCAAGGCTGTATATTGCCACCCTGCTTATTTAACTTATATGCAGAGTACATCCGGAGAAGGCAATGGCATCCCACTCCAGTATTCTTGCCTGGAAAATCCCAATAACAGCAAAGCCTGGTAGTCTGCAGCCCATGGGGTCGCTAAGAGTCATACACAACTGAACGACTTCACTTTCACTTTTCACTTTCATACATTGGAGAAGGAAATGACAACCCACTCCAGTATTCTTGCCTGGAGAATCCCAGAGACAGGGGAGCCTGATGGGCTGCCATCTATGGGGTCACACAGAGTCAGACACGACTGAAGTGACTTAGCAGCAGCAGCAGCAGCAGCATACATCATGAGAAACACTGAGTTGGATGAAGCACAAGCTGGAATCAAGATTGCTGGGAGAAATATCAATAACCTCAGATATGCAAATGACATCACTTTTATGGCAGAAAGTGAAGAAGAACCAAAGAGCCTCCTGATGAAAGTGAAAGAGAAGAGTGAAAAGCCTGGCTTAAAGCTCAACATTCAGAAAACTAAGATCATAGTATCTGGTCCCATCACTTCATGGCAAATAGGTGTGGCAGACTTTATTTTTTGGGGGCTCCAGAATCACTGCAGATGGTGGCTGCAGCCATGCAATTAAAAGATGCTTAATCCTTGGAAGGAAAGTTATGACCAACCTAGACAGCACATTAAAAAGCAGAGACATTACTTTGCCAACAAAGGTCCGTCTAGTCAAGGCTATGGTTTTTCCAGTAGTCATGTATGGATGTGAGAGTTGGACTATAAAGAAAGCTGAGAGCTGAAGAATTGATGCTTTTGAACTGTGGTGTTGGAGAAGACTCTTGAGAGTCCCTTGGACTGCAAGGAGTTCCAACCAGTCCATCCTAAAGGAGATCAGTTCTGAGTGTTCATTAGAAGGACTGATTTTGAAGCTGAAACTCCAACACTTTGGCCACTTGATGCGAAAAGCTAACTCATTTGAAAAGACCCTGGTGCTGGGAAAGATTGAGAGCAGAAGGAGAAGGGGACAGAGGGTGAGATGGTTGGATGGCATCACCGACTCAATGGAGATGAGTCTGAGTAAACTCCGGGAGTTGGTGATGGACAGGGAGGCCTGGTGTGCTGCAATTCATGGGGTTGCAAAGAGTCAGACACGACTGAGTGACTGAACTGAACTAAACTGAACTGATGGGACGGGATGCCATGATCTTAGATTTTTGAATGCTGTTTTTTTTTTTTAATTTATTTTAATTGGAGGCTAATTACTTTACAATACTGTGGTGGTTTTTGCCGTACAGTGACATGAATCAGCCATGGGTGTACATGTTTCCCCCATCCCAAACTCCCCTCCCACTTCCCTCTCCATCCCATCCCTCTGGTTTGTCCCAGTGCACCGGCTTTGAGTGCCCTGTTTCATGCATCATACTTGGACTGGAGATCTATTTCACATATGGTAATATACACGTTTCAGTGCTATTCTCTCAAATCATCCCACCCTCACCTTGTCCCACGGAGTCCAAAAGTCTGTTCTTTATATCTGTGTCTCTTGCTGTCTCACATATAGGGTCATTGTTACCATCTTTCTAAATTCCATATATATGCTTTAATATACTGTATTGGTGTTTTTCTTTCTGACTTATTTCACTCTGTATAATAGGCTTCAGTTTCATCCACCTCATTAGAACTGATTCAAATGTGTTCTTTTTAATTGCTGGGTAATATTCCATTGTGTATATGTACCACAACTTTCTTATCCATTCATCTGCCAGTGGACATCTAGGTTGCTTCCATGTCCTAGCTATTGTAAACAGTTCTGTGATAAACATTGGGTACACATATCTGTTTCAGTTCTGGTTTCCTCAGAGTGTATGCACAGCAGTGGGATTGCTGGGTCATATGGCAGTTCTATTTCCAGTTTTTTAAGGAATCTCCACACTGTTCTCCATAGTGGCTGTACTAGTTCACATTCCCACCAACAGTATAAGAGGGTTCCCTTTTCTCCACATCCTCTCCAGCATTTATCGTTCGTAGAGTTTTTGATAGCAGCCCTTCTGATAGACATGAGATGGTACCTCATTGTAGCTTTGATTTGCATTTCTCTGATAATGAGTGATGTTGAGCATCTTTTCATTTGTTTGTTAGCTATCTGTATGTCTTCTTTGGAGAAATGTCTGTTTAGTTCTTTGGCCCATTTTTTGACTAGGTCGTTTATTTTTCTGGTATTGAGCTGCTGCTAAGTTGCTTCAATCGTGTCCAACTCTGTGTGACCCCATAGACGGCAGCCCACCAGGCTCCCCTGTCCCTGGGATTCTCCAGGCAAGAACGCTGGAGTGGGTTGCCATTTCCTTCTCCAATGCATGAAAGTAAAAAGTGAAAGTGAAGTTGCTCAGTCATGTCCAACTCTTTGCGACCCTATAGACTGCAGCCTACCAGACTCCTCCGTCCATGGGACTTTCCAGGCCAAGAGTACTGGAGTGGGGTGCCATCACCTTCTCCGGTATTGAGCTACATGAGCTGTTTTTATGTTTTTGAGATTAATTCTTTGTCAGTTGCTTCATATGCTATTATTTATCCCACTTTGAAGGCTATCTTTTCACCTTGCTTGTAGTCTCCTTCATTGTGCAAAAGCTTTTAAGTTTAATTAGATTCCATTTGTTTATTTTTGCTTTTATTTCCATTGCTCTGGGAGGTGGATCATAGAGGATCTTGCTGTGATTTATGTCAGAGTGTTTTGCCTATGTTTTCCTCTAGGAGTTTTATAGTTTCTGGTCTTACATTTAGATCTTTAATCCATTTTATTTTTGTGTATGGTGTTAGAAAGTGTTTTAGTTTCATTCTTTTACAGGTGGTTGACCAGTTTTCCCAGCACCACTTGTTAAAGAGATTGTCTTTTCTCCATTGTATATTCTTGCCTCCTTTGTCAAACATAAGGTGTCCATAGGTGCATGGATGTATCTCTGGGCTTTCTACTTTGTTCTATTGATCTATATTTCTGTCTTTGTGCCAGTACCATACTGTCTTGATGACTGTAGCTTTGTAGTATAGTCTGAAGTCAGGCAGGTTGATTCTTCCAGTTCCAATCTTCTTTCTCAAGATTGCTTTGGCTTGAATGTTGAGTTTTAAGCTAGCATTTTCTGTCTCCTCTTTCACCTTCACCAAGGGGGTCTTTAATTTCTCTTTGCTTTCTGCCATAAGGGTGGTGTCATCTGCACATTGAGGTTACTGATATTTCTCCTGGCAATCTTGATTCTACCCTGTAATTCATCCAGCCTGGCATTTCTCATGATGTACTCTGTATATAAGGTAAATAAGCAGAGTGACAGTATACAGCCTTGATGTGCTCCTTTCCCAATTTTGAACCAGTCTGTTGTTCCATGTCCATTTCTAATGATTGCTTCTTGACCTGCATCCAGGTTTCTCAGGAGGCAGGTAAGGTGGTACGGTATTCCCATCTTTTTAAGAATTTTCCAAAGTTTATTGGGATCCACAGTCAAAGGCTTTAGCATAATCAATAAAGCAGAAGTCAGTGTTTTTCTAGGATTTCCTTACTTTTTCTATGATCAAACAGATACTGGCAATTTGATCTCTGGTTCCTCTGCCTTTTCCAAATCCAGCTCATACATCTGGAAGTTCTCAGTTCACATACTGTTGAAGCCTAGCTTGAAGGATTTTAAGTATGACCTTGCTGGCATGTCAAATGACTGCAGTTGTGCAGCAGTTTTTGGCATTGCCCTTCTTTGGGATTGAAATGAAAACTGACCTTTTCCAGTCTGTAACTGAGTTATGTTTAGTTAATAAATATGTAGTTTCTGATGTTATATCTTTGTTAACATAAATTCATATTTTTGTATTTTATATAGCCACCTAGACAGTGAAATATCTATGGATTGGTTTCTTCCACCTGCTCCACTGATTTCAGAAATTCCAGATACTCAGGCATTAGAGGAAGAAATAGAAAATCATCAACTGTTAGGTAAACTATCACATATAAGTTGTAAAGTCAAACCCATTCAGCTCATGTCAATGTAAAAAGATCTAATATTGAAATATTCATTTCTTTTATATTAATGGAATAAAATGAAAGTTAGAGACTAATTCAAAATAGTGGTCACCAAACCTTAAAATCTGAAACATTTTCCTTCTCCATGCATACATATGCACACATATGTATATTACAGGCACAAAATATACTATCACACACACCTGTTATATTGTTCTGTGAATTTGTTTTCCTCATCCCATTAAAACTATCACTGCTATTTAGTTTTTGTCTTAGACTTTACTAAAGGTAGGATCCTCTGGTTTAGGAAACCAGATTCATGAAATACACTGAGTGAAAAAAACAAGATGCAAAAACTATATAGTGTGTTATCATCTTTACAAAGTTAGAAAACAAACACACTCAAATAGTATATGTGACCTAATGTGATATTGTTGGTAAAACTGATTTTTAAATTAAGTATTAGGTTCATGCATGTACATTTTATTATTAAGTTTCAAAATTTTTATGTATTTTATACTCATATATAGAAAATTATATATAGAATGTAGTAATTCTATTGTGTGTTATAATAGAACACACACCCATATATATAATATGTATGTATACTAGTATAGTATAAATGATAAGGCAAATTTAAGGCCTAAAAAGGCCTCCAAATGCCTTCCAGACTTTCAAAGATACTTATAAAGTCTCTGTAAAGACACCTTTAAAGTTCCATCACCTTGATGAAAACATTCTATTATCTTAATTTTTGGGCTTCCCAGATGGTGCAGTGGTAAAGAATCTGCCTGTTAGTGCAGGAGACACAAGAGACATGGGTTCAATCTCTGGGTCTGGAAGAGGAAATGGCAGCCCACTCCAGTATTCTTGCAACCCACTTCCAGTTATGGTTATTTCTGTGGGTCAGAAATTAAACCTATTTTATAATATAGGCTTAATTTAAATTTCAAACTTAATTTCAATAATTCTTAACTAATTTCGAGTTATCCTTCAGTTATGATGTACCATAAGAGTAACAACTATTGTATTTCAAAATCACATATGGTATTACAGATCATTTTGTTATTTTCATATTCACCTAGTAAGCTCTTTTGAAAAATTTTATTAAATTTTTCTATCATCATTTTTAAATTTTGTTTTCAAGGAGAATGTGTAATAATTCAAGTGTTTCTTCTTTGTAGGTCAGAATAAAAAATCAAAAATGTTACCATCAAATTTAAAGATAACTAATGAAGACATAAATTATGTTTTACAAACTCAAAAATTCCAGTTTGACTTCCCTTCTAATGAATATGAAGAAGATGATCTAAATTTAGGAGGGGCAGGTAACAACGACTTACATGTTGCTGGCAAGCTGACATGTGGTTCTTCTCAGAAATGCAAAAATCACATTGGCACTGAGATAGAACTTGAGAAAAATGTTCCAGATGATACAAAGTTAGTTAATTCTGCACAAGATAAAGGAGTGAGCACGTCAGCCTTCCGCAAAAGGTAATTAATTAAATGAAATAAATGATATTCAGTGATACAGTTGAATATTTATGTGTATGTCCAGAAGTTTGAAGTATGATAGAATCTGAATGAGAAAAAAAATCAACAACAAATAGAGGTCTACTGTGTACTCAACACTCTTTTAACTGAGTTCTAGCCATAGGTTCTTGCCTTCAGAGAGCTTACAGTTTATCGAGGGAAAGGCAAGTAATAACTAAAAATAATTAAATACTTTTTGTATGACAATTATTTTGATGAGATATATGGCTAGAGCAGAGGTTCTCAAACTTTTTGTTTTTAGGACCCCTTTCCACTTAAAAATTATTGAGGATTCCCATAGAGCTTTTACTTTTTTGGGTTATATCTATTGATATTTAACCATATTATAAATTAAAGTGATGGGGAAAAAGTGTTATGGAAATTGTTTTGATCCTATGAACTCTCTGAATCTTGACCGTCATTTGAGAATGGCTGTTAATATGGGATCCTAATCTGCTGCACAATCAGGGAAGATGTTCCTGAAGAAATGATTTTGTAAGTTTAAGGAAGAATAAAGTCAAGCTGAGTGCAAATAAAGGAGAATGTTCCAGGCAGAAGGAATAGTCTGTGCAAATGGACTAGAGCTTGGCTTATTCTTAGAAATTTTTATAGTTTAAAGTGAGAGAGAATGAGAGCATGCTAAGAGACAAAGTATGGAGGGGCCAAGTCATTCAGAATCTTGTAGGGAGTGAAACATTTTGTACTTTTAAGGTAGTGCTTATTAAATTGTGGCCTGTGAACTCACTGCATCAGAATCACATGGAGTGCTTGTTAAAAAATTTGGATTCCTGGTTCCTTTCTTAGATCTGTTGAATCACACTCTGGATCAAGGTGGGGATGGGACCGAGGAATCTTCATTTTTAACACATTTTTTGAATGATAGTTAGGCACACAAAAGTTTGAGAACTGTTGCCCTAAGGTCCTGGGTTTTGAGCAGAGAGGTAAAATTAGATATTCTTTTTTTATTTAAAGTCCATTTTTGCCCCAGTAGGATAAATTAGAAGAGAACTAGAATACATTGTGAAGGGTCATTTAGATTATTTTATTAGTCTAGATGAGAGAAAATGGTAGCCTGACCTAGGACCTGAATCCTAGATGTCTGGCTTGAACCAGATTGATGAAGGATGATAGTATTCTTTCATGATGTAGAAACTGTGAAGGAAGAATAGAGGAAGGTGATGAGTACAAATTTGTACATGTTGTTTTAAGTACTTACAAAATGTCCAAATAGACAATTGGATATATGGGTTTAGGATTCAGAAGAGATATCATTGATAGTTTTTGTTTTTTCTGTAACATAAGAGATGAAGTCATCTGTGGAATTTGAGGGGGAAAGTAGAGGTATTGAGCAAGTATGAGAAGGGTGGAAGAAATTATGGAAAATGGGAAAGCAATCTAATTAGAATAATGGTAGAATTGTTGGACATTGTGAAGGTCCCAGTTGAGGTTGATGTCTGTGAATTTTTAAATAAATTTTATTATGATGTAATTCACATATCGTAAAATACATTGTTTTGAAGTGTACAATTTATAGGTTTTAGAATAGTCACAGACTTGTGCAACCATCACTACTACACAATTTTTGCTGCCCCAGACTAACTCTGTACTCATTAAGTTACTCCCCATTTCTCCATCCCTCACTCAGCCCTGGCATTTACTAATTGTTTTCTGTTTCTGTGGGTTTTCCTATTCTAAATATTTAATATTATAAGTGGAGCCTTTTCTGTCTGGCTTCTGTCTCTTAGCACAACATTTTCAAGGTTCAACCATGTTCTGTCATACATCAGTACTTTATTCTTTTTATGGCCAGTAACATTTCATTGAATGGGTATATCACATTTTGTTTATTGATCTGTCAATTGGTGAACTTTTGATTTGTTTCCACTTTTTGGCTATTATGAATAATGTTGCCATGAAAATTCAGATGTAAGTTTTTGTGTGAATAGGGTGTTGACCTCCTGGGAAGTCAGAAATTGAAATACAACTTTATAGTTGGTTTTCCTTATCTGTATATCTGCATCAGTGGAGTCAACCAACTCAGATTATATAGTATTGTAGTATTTATTGAAGAAGAAAAAAATCCGAGTATAAGTAGACCAATGCAGTTTAAACTTATGTTGTTCAAGGGTCAAATGTATTTTAATTCTTTTGGATTTATACTTAGAAGTGGAATTGCTGGGTCATATATTAACTCTATATTTATCTTTTTTTGAGAAACTGCCAAATTGTTTTACAAAGTAACTATGCTGCTGCTGCTAAGTCGCTTCAGTCGTATCGGACTCTGTGCGACCCTGTAGACAGCAGCCCACTAGGCTTCTCTGTTCCTGGGATTCTCCAGGCAAGAATACTGGAGTGGGTTGCCATTTCCTTTTCCCAAAGTAACTATACCGATGAACAATTTCACTAGCAGTATATGGAGTTTCTGAATTCTCCACCTCCTTGCTAGTACTTGTTGTCTGTCTTTTCTATTATAGCCATACAAAATGGGTGTGATGTATGTCTCATTGTGGTTTTGATTCATGTATTTCTGCTGACTAAAGGTTTTGGGCAGCTTTCCATGTGATTATAGGCTATTTATATATCTTATTTGGAGTAGTGTCTATTCAAATCCTTGATCTGTTTTTAAAATTGTGTTGTCTTTTTATTGTTGAGTTGTAAGGGTCCTTTACTTATTCGGGTTGAAAATCCCTTATCAGTTATATGAGTAGCAAATATTTTCTTACATTCTGTGTGCTGTGTTTCACTTTTCTGTTCATATCCTTAGCTGGCCAAAAGTTTTTAATTTTGATGAATTCCAATTTTTCTAATTTTTGATTGGATTTTTGGTGTCCTATCTAAGAAACCATTGCCTAATCCAAGGTTGTAAAGACTTACTCCTACATCTTCTTCTAAGATTTCGCTCTTACATTTGGGTCTATCATCCATTTTGAGTTAATTTTTTCAGTATAGTACAAAGTAGAAGCCCAGCTTCATTCTTTTGCACATAGATATCCAGTTGTTCCAGCACCATTTGTTAAAAGCAAAACAAAACTGTTCTTTCCCCATTGAATGACATGACACTTGCACTTATAATCCATTGGCCATGAATGGAAAGTCTGGAGTGTTTTCTTACCATCCATTTATCTGACTCTTCAATATCAATTGGTGTCCAACAATACAATTCAATTTTCTTACTAACTCCTAGAGTTAGCATCAGACTGCAAGAGTTAAGTAAGGATTCAGTCCCACAAGACTACCCTACTTCAAATGCCAGCCACAAATAGGGTGACAGGCTACCCAAATTTCTGCCTTGCAGTCTACAAATTTGGGAGTTCCCACTACTGTGCATTCGGTATAACACTTTGCTAGAATTACTCACAGATTTAAAAAAGCATTTTACTAAGGATTACCAATCTGTAAACATGGGATATTTCCACTTATTTAGATTTTCTTTAATTTCTTTCAAATATATTTTGTAGCTTTCAGTGGACAAGTCTTATACTTATTTTGTTACATTTACTCATAAGTACTTATTCTTTTTGATGTTATTTTAAGTGGAATTTCAGATTGTCCATTGAAAATGTATAGAAATACAGTTGATTTTTGTATATTGATTTTGTTTCTTCAGTCTTGGCTGATGTGAATTTGAATTTGAATATTATTCATCTACCTAACAGTTGTGCTTTTTTCAATAGTGTTCTACCACTTGACTGCAATTATGAAAATATAGTAGATAGATTTACATAGAATTTCAGATTTGCAAGATAAGTATGATAAAAGTATAAAAGGGGAGAGGGGTTTAGAATATTGATAAGAGAGTGATTGAAAAGATATGTCATGGTATTAAATGCATTCAAGGTACCTGAGAAAAGTGAAGGGGAAGATGGTTTGGGAGAAAATAAAGAGGTTAATTATAGTAATTTTTTTCTTTGACCTCATTAGTACCTTGAGCAAACAAGCTAAAAGGATAGGAGGTTGTGGTCAGAAAATGATTTTTTAGAATTGTTGTTTTGAGAAGAGGATAATGGCAACATCTAAGGCGGGAGAGTAGGTGACTGAAATCAGATGAGGGAGAAAGTTACTAGAGATAAAAGGCTAAGAAACGTAGAGGGTAGAATTTTGAATGGGTTGTCTATGTAGATGGTAAAGTAACTCAGTTACTCTGGGAGATGGTGAAGGACAGGGAAGCCTGGCGTGCTGCAGTCCATGTGGTCACAAAGAGTCCGACTAGACTGAGCAACTGAACAACAACCACCCAGTTTATGGAAGAGCTTGTAATTAAGAGGAAAAGATTCTAAAGGGAACAGAGGTTGATATAGGATATATGCAATGAGGAGGAATACAATGTTGCATAGCTAGACAGCACAGATACTTTTGTGAGAGAGTAGAAACATAATAGTGTAAATTTGGTGTGGAGAAGAAATGTGAGAGAATTAGCAGTTTGTCCACTTAAGAGTTTTTTTAAGAGCGAGAGTTTTCCAGGGCAAGTAAATATTTTTGTTAAGACCAGGAAGTAAATATAAAATTCAGTAAAGAAGCACAGGACATAAGAGAGTGTGGCGTGGAAGAGCCAAAGGACCTAGGGAGAATATGAAGTTCAGGGAATTTAAATAGTTGTGTGGATAATATTTTTACAGTTGGAAAAATCTATTTCAAACTCTAACTTTAAAGTCATACAGATAGAAAGTGGAGGAGCTTTTGATTTATACCCAGGTTTGTCTGATTCCAAAATCTGTGCTTTTAAGTGATATCACAGCATATAGCACTGTTGGTATCAGTGTTTTCCTTGTTTTCAATACCATTTTAAAATGGGATTCTGTTGTATTATGAAAGATTAACCATCTGCTTTTGAATTTTCTGTCTTCAAAAACAGAACTGCTACCATTGGACGATGCAGCTCTATAGTTTGTTTTAGAATACATGTCTCTAGTTTTTTGAAAGATTCGATTCAGTTCAGTTCAGTCACTCAGTCGTGTCTGACTCTTTGCGACCCCATGGACTGCAGCACGCCAGGCCTCCCTGTCCATCACCAACTCCTGGAGTTTACTCAAACTCATGTTCATTGAGTCAGTGATGCCATCCAACCATCTCATCCTTGTCACCTTCTTCTCCTACCTTCAATCTTTCCCAGCATCAGGGTCTTTTCAGATGAGTCAATTCTTCACATCAGGTGATCAAAGTATTGGAGTTTCAGCTTTGGCATCAGTCCTCCAATGAATATTCAGGACTGATTTCCTTTAGGATGGACTGGTTGGATCTCTTTGCAGTCCAAGGGACTCTCAAGAGTCTTCTCCAACACCACAGTTCAAAAGCATCAATTCTTTGGGGCTCAGCTTTCTTTATAGTCCGACTCTCACATCCATACATGACTGTCTCATACAAAAACTTGGGCTTCCCTGGTGGCTCAGATGGTAAAGAATCTCCCTGCAATGCAGGAGATGTAGGTTCAATTTCTAGGTCAGGAAGATCCCTGGAGAAGGAAATGGCAACCCACTCCGGTATCCTTGCCTGGGAAATCCCATGAACAGAGGAGCCTTGCGGGCTGTAGTCCATGGGGTCGAAAAGAGTTGGATGCAACTGAAGTGACTAACACAAAAAAACCTGTCATTAAGAGTAATAGTGAAAATAACAGAAAATATTTTGTATTCGTATCGTAATTATTTGGGTGTCATTCCTTACAGAATTCTGTAAGACTGATAACCTGCTGTCAGCTCTATTACTTATTCTATAACTTGCTGCTGCTGCTGCTGCTGCTAGTGTTGTATTATTAGGAATCTTATTGATTACTTCTTCCCTTAGGGCTATTAAGGGAATCCATCCATTACTTTGATGGATTGTCTTTGAATCAGTCAACTATAGTAAATTACAATCATAAAGATGGCCTTTCTTTGTTTTACAGAACTTTGCAGAGAGCCATTTCTTACACTCAAGTGATTATTGAACAGTGCTTGGGAAGTTGGTGCTAGTTACTGACAAGAATCTGTCCACATGGGCTGCTCTGTAAGATTGCTTCAGTGTTCTCATGTTATAATGGCTAGGTCTCCTCAGAATGAATGATTTAAGAGACTATGTGGAAGTGACAGTCTTTTATGACCTAGCCTTAGATGTCACATGCTTGTCCTTCCACAGCACTCTGCTAGTCTTATAGGCAAGTCCTGATTCAAAGAAGGTAACTCCAAAAAAGTGAGCACCAGGATACAAGGAGCATCAGAGCTGTCTCAGAGGCTGGCCACCACAGATGGATTTATCTGAGTTTTAAGAAAGTGAAAAGACATAATTAGGTGATAAATGTAGCAAATCATACTTTAGAAGAATGATTAGCTTTTGTGTTCTAATAAGCCATAATTGGTAAATTTAGCAAATCATACTTTCGTAGAAGGAGAAGGCAATGGTAACCCACTCCAGTACTCTTGACTGGAAAATCCCATGGACGGAGGAGCCTGGTAGGTTACAGTCCATGGGGTCGCAAAGAGTCAGACACGACTGAGAGACTTCAGTTTCACGCATTGGAGAAGGAAATGGCAACCTACTCCAGTGTTCTTGCCTGGAGAATCCCAGGGATCGGGGAGCCTGGTAGGCTGCCATCTATGGGGTCACACTGAGTCAGACATGACTGAAGTGACTTAGCAGCAGCAGCAGCACTTTAGGAGAATGATTAGCTTTTATGTTCTAATAAGCCATGACCTATAGGTATTTTTAAAGAAACCAATTTTATCCTAGTTTTTTATGTTCTAAGTAATGATTACATATGCAAAATTTTTTGCAGGTTATTTAAAATATCTGATAATACACATGAAGATGGTTATTCCAATGACAGTGCAAACTTGGACTCTAATACTGGCTCAGTGAAAATTGTCCAAACAGAAGTGAACAAAGGGAAATCATGGAAAGATAGCAATAGTAAGCAGAAACCTCATTATTCAGACTGTAACATTTTGACAGCCACTGATACACTTTTTGCTTCTGAAATCAGAGAAGGCATAATCAAAGCACCACTTTTTCCAGTTGCATCCCAGCCTCGTACAGTTCAAGGTAATTTCTTGCTTTTTTTTACTTTATTTTATGAGTACAGTCTAGTTTGTATTTCTTAGTATAGGTAAGAATACAAAAATAAATTTGAGTAGGTTGTTACTCTATGTGCAATTTATTATATTGCATTTTTTTACCTGTGATATAATATTGTTTTATCTATTCTTTTAGTAAAAAGTTTATACAAATTCTATTGAAGTAGCTTTTATGGAAAAGTTTAAAAATATCCGTAAGAATGTAGGATTTTTTTTTTCCCTAGGGGTAACAGAAAAAAGTTTAGATTCCTTGAAGGCTGTCACAGAAATTCGTATCCTTTAAAGTTTTTTACTACATTAGCATTATATTTGATGTCATAATTTTAAAGCATTTTATTTTCATTGCATTTCTGTTTGTTTTGGCTGACAGAGCAAAAGAGGGAAATGTGGATCTTTTGGGTCATGTAGGAGTCCCAATATGTGTGATAGTGCTGCTGAAAGTGTCATCTGCAGACTGGTGCCAGTTGTGAACTGTTGGTTACCAGTCAGTGGCAAGTACAGATATGAGATTTATATTATGGAATGAACTTTTAGCATATTTACTTACAGATTGATACAGATAATTTCTTATTTTTTAGGTATTGGTATAAACGTGGGTAGGGGAAATGACTGAGAATGGGATATTCTATAGATTGGGGACATTTTTACAAACTGAGTAATTTTTGAAAGAACCTAGTTTGTAGTTTATACTATTTTATATTTCTGGGCATTTCCAATGTAAATATTTTGAGTATGTATGTTTTGAGTACGTATCTGAAGGTAACATTTTTTCTTTGATAGTTTGTGTATGTCTGTCACACTATATTTATTCTATTTTATAATTCATCAGCTGTTTCTGTGACTATTTCCCTTTGACCTATGGACTCCTTGAAGGCAAGGACCAAACCTTGTGTATCTTCTTATGTTTAAATACATTGAAAGCCATATAAAGTAGGGAAGTTGTTCTGGCAAAAAAGTAGCCCTGAGGAAGGGGGAGGATAAGAAAGTATGGAATATGTTTGAAAAGAACAAGAATTCCAGCTTGGGTGAAAAAAGTTATGATTAAAGGGTAGTATTCATGTTGATGTATGGCAAAACTAATACAATATTGTAAAGTAATTAGCCTCCAATTAAAATAAATATATTTTAAAAAAGGGTAGTATTAATAGAAAATAATGATGGTTAGGTATATTAGGATTAGATCATTTAATGCCATGAATACCAAGTCAGAAGTTTTTGCTTTTACTTTTTATATATTTATTAAGCCATGAAGAGAAACCATGAAGTATTTTTGAGCAAGTCAAGTTACATTACCAAAACCATGCTTTAGGATTATGGAATTAGTGACTCAAAGCTGGAGAATGTTCTAGAATCCACAAAAATAATGATCTAGTTGGCAAAACAGAAACTGAATTTCAGATATTAGGTAGTTGAGCTGGAGAAATCTAGGGATGAGTGATTCTTATCCTGGGTATCCTGAGGACTGAGATAATTCTGAAGTATAGTTAGAAAATGTTTGCTTGGCCACTTGTGAAAAGTTGCCTTCAATGCAGATAAATGAGTGGGTGGAATGGGAGGAGCAGATTATAGAAGGGTTATAATTGATGATATAATAATGTCACACATGGCTAGCCATTAGTGCTCCTATTTACCATGGCATCTCAATCTCACTGCATTTCCTTCTGTCTGGTGACCTAAATAAATTCTGGTGTGGGAATGTAGGAAACACGTTAGCAGTAAACAGTTAGTTTCATTATCTGTATGATGGGAAATTCTTATCCCATACCTGAACTGGCCATATTATGACACTTACTTTTGAAGCGTTTTAAAGATTTTCTTGCTATCTTAGCACAGCTGAAGTGGTTCTACTACTTAGGTCTCTTTGTTAGTTAAGACTGCTGCCTACTCTTGTGTCCCTTGTATCATTTTCTGTCAAACTCACTGAACTTACTATACTTTATTGTTTCCAAGTGTGTATTTAAAGTGGAAGACTGTATCCTACTCATGATAATGTGAGACTTTGGGGACTTCTTGGACTTATTTTCTGATTATTTTACAGAATTTTGCTATATTTGAATCCTGAGGACTATAGAAGTTTGATCACATTGATCCTGCCACAGTACTTTGTCATTTTCAGGTCTGCAGACATCCCCTCCCCCCCATACACTATTATAACATATAATTACTGGGAGACTGCTGAGAATTTGTTGGACAAAAGGAAAAATTCGGTATCAAATGTTGATAGAGATAGTAAATGATGTACTTAGTAGTTGAGTTTTCTCATAAGCTAGAAAACTGATTTTACATCTACTCTGAATCATAGATTCATTTTTGCAAGTGTAAATTGACGTGGAACTACCTAATGAGAGAAAAACCAGCATGATGACCAACTTGTGGGCTTGTTAAAAATAAATATTTTAAAGGAAGAGATATATTTTGAAGGAAAAAATGAGATTCATTCAAAAGCTGATGGATTGACAAACTTAGTATTACGTTTTTGTTTTGGAATGAGTATTCTGACATAGTATACAACTGAAAGTAAACTAAAGATTTGTGAGTTATCTGCTTGATTTAATATATACAAACCTGCATAAATTGAGTTCTTACTATGTGCCAGGTTTGTGATATGCCAGTTAAGAAAACAGACAGTGAATTCTTACCCTTGAGAATTAACATTTTTGAGATGGAGGTGGGGAACAATTGTAACAGTATATAAATAAGTCCTATGGTATTTTAGGAGGTGATAAATAATATGAGAAAAGAAAAATATGGGGCAGAGTAAAGGAGATTAAATTGGGAATGCTGGAATAGACGTTTAGGATTAGAATTAAATAGAAGAATTAGGATAAAGAAAGAAAAGTGAAAGTGAAGTCGCGTCCATCTCTTTGTGACCCAATGGACTATACAGTCCATGGAATTCTCTAGGCCAGAATACTGGAGTGGGTAGACTTTCCCTTCTCCAGGGGATCTTCCCAACCCAGGTCTCCCGCATTGCAGGCGGATTCCTTACCAGCTGAGCCACAAGGGAAGCCCAATAATACTAGAGTGGGTAGTCTATCCCTTCTCCAGTGGATCTTCCCGACCTAGGGATTGAACCAGGGTCTCCTGCATTGCAGGCAGATTCTTTACCAACTGAGCTATCAGGGAAGCCCAGGAATCAGGGTGGGTCTTTAGAAAAAGAAGCTGGAGGAAATGAATCAGAAGCAAGAGTAGTAGACACATGAGGTCAGAAACACAAAGGTGAAGTGGGGAGGCAAGATTATGTAGGGCCTAGTGGCCATATACTTTGAGAGAAATGGGGGAGTTTGAGCAGAGCTGTAATGTGCTTTGGTATAACTTTTAACAGGATCACTTACCACAATCTGTCAAATTTTTTATATCTTTATAAAAATGTAATTGCTTAAATAGCTACATACTTGTATTCTGAAATGTATTATCTGTTTTATATCTCCTAATAGATTGTAACAGCCTCAGTTTCTGGAACTCACCTTCTTCTTTATTTACAGCTTCCTCAGCTTTCTAAATCTAGTAATGTATTCTGCATAGTGTTTACTAAGTGTAGTTGACAAATGTGACTCAAAACTAATAAGAAAACCATGTGAGTATTAATATCTCCCCAACTGGCAATAGACTCTTAACTTGGAAAGGAGACAGTTTATTCTTTATATCTACTACTATTTTTGAGCTTTCTTAGAGAAAGGCTGATTTAAGTTCCTGTTGAGCCAATATGCTGATAATTGCAATTAAATCCACCACTTAGCACAACTAAATTACCAAAAACAAAGGAATTAAGGGATTAAGTGACCAGCAACAAAATATATCAGCTAATGAAACATAATCAACAGTTAAAAAAAATGAAATTTGGGATTTTAAAAAAGAGATAAAAATCAAGTGGCCTAATCAAGATGAATAAGAAAAAAATATCACTCTGGAAAAGATAAACTTCATGCTTAGTTCTGATATATTTTCACATATATGTTTGCATCTCTTCTGTCAGATCTTATTGTCAAAGTATAAAGGCAATGCCAAAGAATGCTCAAACTACCACACAACTGCACTCATCTCACATGCTAGTAAAGTATGCTCAAAATTCTCCAAGCCAGGCTTTAGCAATATGTGAACTGTGAACTTCCAGACGTTCAAGCTGGTTTTAGAAAAGGCAGAGGAACCAGAGATCAAATTGCCAACATCCACTGTATCATGGAAAAAGCAAGAGAGTTCCAGAAAAACATCTATTTGTGCTTTATTGATGATGCCAAAGCCTTTGACTGTGTGGATCACAATAGACTGTGGAAAATTCTGAAAGAGATGGGAATACCAGACCACCTGAACTGCCTCTTGAGAAACCTATATGCAGGTCAGGAGGCAACAGTTAGAACTGGACATGGAACAACAGACTGGTTCCAAATAGGAAAAGGAGTACGTCAAGGCTGTATATTGTCACCCTGCTTATTTAACTTACACGCAGAGTACATCATGAGAAATCCTGGGCTGGAGGAAGCACAGGCTGGGATCAAGATTGCCTGGAGAAATATCAATAACCTCAGATATGCAGATGATACCACCCTTATGGCAGAAAGTGAAGAGGAACTAAAAAGCCTCTTGATGAAAGTGAAAGAGGAGAGTGAAAAAGCTGGCTTAAAGCTCAACATTCATAAAACAAAGGTCATGGCATCTGGTCCCATTACTTCATGGGAAATAGATGGGGAAACAGTGGAAACAGTATCAGACTTTATTTTTTGGGGCTCTAGAATCACTGCAGATGGTGACTGCAGCCATGGAATTAAAAGACGCTTACTCCTTGGAAGGAAAGTTATGACCAACCTAGATAACGTATTGAAAAGCAGAGACATTACTTTGCCAACAAAGGTCCGTCTAGTCAAGGCTATGGTTTTTCCAGTGGTCATGTATGAATATGAGAGTTGGACTGTGAAGAAGGCTGAGCGCCAAAGAATTGATGCTTTTGAACTGTGGTGTTGGAGAAGACTCTTGAGAGTCCCTTGGACTGCAAGGAGATCCAACCAGTCCATTCTGAAGGAGATCAGCCCTGGGATTTCTTTGGAAGGAATGATGCTAAAGCTGAAACTCCAGTACTTTGGCCACCTCATGCGAAGAGTTGACTCATTGGAAAAGACTCTGATGCTGGGAGGGATTGGGGGCAGGATGAGAAGGGGACGATGGAGGATGAGATGGCTGGATGGCATCACCGACTCGATGGATGTGAGTCTGAGTGAACTCTGGGAGTTGGTGATGGACAGGGAGACATGGTGTGCTGTGGTTCATGGGGTCGCAAAGAGTCGGACACAACTGAGCAACTGAACTGAACTGAACTGAACCCTTGGATAGTCTTGTTTCTCTACAAGGACCTTATAAGTTCTTTTCAGAATATGGAATGTGCCTGGGGACTGGAATAATTTAATTCCTCCTCCACCCCAGCTTTATTAAGGTATAATTGACAAATAAAATTATATTTAAAGTGTTCAATATGGTAGTTTGATAAACATATACATTACAAAAGTTTCCCACCATCAAGTTAGTTAACACATCTGTCACTTCACATATTTACCTTAAAAAAATTTTTTTGGGTGAGAACACAAGTTCAACTCTCTCAGCAAATAATACAGTTATTTTCAACTCTACTCACCATTTTATACATTAGGTCCTCATATCTTAATCTTCTTATAGCTAAAAATTTGTATTCTTTTACCAGCCTCTGTTTCTCCTGTATCCCCGGCCCCTGGCAACTCATTTTTATGAGTTTGACCTTTTTTTTTTTTAGGATTCCACTTGTAAGTGATACCATGCAGGATTTGTCTTTCTCTGTCTGACTTAGTTCACTTTGTATGATGTTTCATCCATGTTGTCACAAAAGGCAGAATTTCCTTCTTTTTAAAAGCTGAATAATAGTCTGTTGTATATATTTTTTCTTTATCCATTTATTTCTTAATGGTTAGGTTGTTTCCATGGTTTAGCTACCGTAAATAATAACTGCAGTGAAATCAGGTGTACAGACATTTCTTTTTTTTTTAATTTTATTTTATTTTTAAACTTTACATAATTGTATTAGTTTTGCCAATTATCAAAATGAATCCATCACAGGTATACATGTGCTCCCCATCCTGAACCCTTTGAGATACTGATTTTGTTTCCTTTGGATATAACCCAGGGATTGCTGGATGATATGGTACTTCTGTTTTGAATTTTTTGAGGAAACTCCATACTCTTTTCCATAATGACTGTTTTGATTTATATCCCTACCAGTAGTATACAAGGATTCCCTTTCATCCATGTCCTTGCCAGTATTTATCTCTTATCTTTTTGATTTGTAAGTGTTAGGTGCTATCTCATGATTTTGACTGGCATTTCCCTAGTGAACAGGGATGATGTGGTGACCTTTTCATGGGATGATAACCTTTTCATGTGCTGTTAGCCATTTGTATGCCTTCTTCGGGAAAATGTCTGTTCAGATCCTTTGCCTATTTTTAAACTGGATTATTTGTTTTTTGAGTTTTGTAAGTTCCTTGTATATTTTGGATATTAACCCTTGGTGGATGTGTGGTGTGCAAATATTTTCTCCCATTCCATTGGTTTCCTTTTCATTTTGTTGATGGTTTCTTCTTTCTACAGTGCAAAAGCTTTTTAGTTTGATATATATTTAAACTCATTTATTTTTGCATCTGTTGCTTTCACTTTTGGTATCAAATCCAAAAAATCATTGCCAAAACCAGTGTTAAGAAGCATTTCCCCTTTGTTTTTGTTTAGGAGTTTTATGATTTCAAGTCTTCTTTTAAAGTCTTTAATCCATTTTGAGCTTATATTTGCATATGATGTAAGATAGGGGTCCAGTTTCATTCTTTTGCATGTGGATATCCAATTTTCCCGTCACCATTTATTGAAGAGATTATCCGTTCCTAGTTCATGGCTCCTTTGATGAAAGTTAATTGACCATATTGGCGTAGGTTTATTTCTGGGCTGGATATTTTGTTCCATTGATCTATATGTCTGTTTTTAATGTCAATATCATACTGTTTTGATTACCATAGCTTTGTAATATAGTTTGAAATCAGGGCATATTATGGAAACAAGGCTGGAGAGCTTTGTTCTTTTTTGTATTTATTGCTTTGGATTTTTTTTTTTTTTCTTTAGTGGTTTTCTATGAGTTTTTATTTGTTTTTCTATTTCTGTGAAGAATGCAGTTGGAATTTGGATAGAGATTGCATTGAATCTGTAGATCACTTAGAGTAGTGTGGACTTTCAGCAATATTAACTCTTTGAATCCATGAACATGAAATATCTTTCCATTTATTTTTATCTTCAATTTCTTTCATCAATGTCTTATAATTTTCAACATACAGATCTTTTTACTTAAGTTTATTCTTCAGAATAAATGTATTCTTTATTGACCTTTTCTGTTGTTTTTCTGGTGTTTCTTTTTATTTATTTCTCCTCTAATCTTTGATATTTCCTTTTTCTGCTAACTGTGGACTTATTTTGTTCCTCATTTTTTAGTTTCTTGAGGTGTGAAGTTAGATTGTTTATTTGTGATTTTTTTTTTAATTTTGGTACTTATCACTATAAACTTCCCTCTTAGAACAGCTTTTATTGGATCCTATAAATTTTGGTATGTTATGTTTTCATTTCATTTGTCTCAAGGTATGTTCCCTATTGATTTCGTCTTTAACCCTAATGGTTGTTCAGGAGCTTGTGGTTTAATCTCCATATATTTGTGAATTTTCCAATTTTCTTCTTTTAGTTGGTTTTTAGTTTTGTGTTATTGTGATTGGACAAGGGGCATGATATGATTTCAGTCTTCTTTTAAAACTTTATTAAAACTTGTTTTGTGCCCTAACTTATGATCTATCTTGGAGAATGTTCTATGGGCACATGAGAAGAATGTATATTCTGTTTCTGCTAGAAGGAATGCTCTGTGTATAGTTGTTTGATCCATCTGGTGTAAGGCATAGTTTAAGTCCAGTGTTTCCTTGCTGATTTTCTTTTTGGATGATCTATCCATTGTTGAAAGTGGCATCTTGAAGGTCCCTACTATTATTGTATTGCTGTCTATTTCTCTCTTCAAATCTGTTAATATTTGTTTTATATATTTAGGTGTTCCAATGTTTGGTTTGCATAAGAATTTACAATTGCTCTATCTTCCTGATGAATTAACTGCTTTATCATTGTATAATGACCTCTTTGTCTCTTATGACAGTTTTTGTCTTTAAGTTTATTTTGCTGATATAAGTAGAGCTACTTTACTATGTGCTGATTTCCATTTGTATAGAATATCTTTTTCCATCCCTTTGCTTTCAAACTATGTGTATCCTTAAAGCTGAAATGAATCTCTTGTAGGTAGCAAATAAGTTAGTCCTGTTTTTTTTTTAAGTCCATTCAGCCACTTTTATGTCTTTTAATTAGAAAATTTATTCCATTTACCTTTAAAGTATTTATTGATAGAGATGGACTTACTATTGCCACTTTAATGTATTTTGACATTTTGTGTTCTATTGCTTCTTTCTTCTCTTGTTCTTTTCCTTTGTGATTTGATGATTTTCTGTAATGGTGTGTTCTTGCTCTTTTCTATTTATCTTTTGTATCAACTGTAGAGTTTTGTTTGTAGTTACCTTGAGACTTCCATTAAAAAGTCTTACAGTTTTAACAGTCTCTTTTTTTTTTATTTTTTTTTATTTTTTAAACTTTACATAATTGTATTAGTTTTGCTAAATATCAAAATGAATCCACCACAGGCATACATGTGTTCCCCATCCTGAACCCTCCTCCCTCCTCCCTCCCCATACCATCCCTCTGGGTCGTCCCTCTCTTTTAAACTGATAAAAAATTTGAACACATACAAAAGCTCTACAATTTTATACTCCCTCACATTTTGTTTTTGATGCCACAATTTATATCTTTTAATATTGTGTATCCAATAATAAATTATTATAGATACAGTACTTTTATCTTCTAACCATTATACTGGAGTTGTAAGTGATTAACTACCTTTACTAATTAGCATCCTTTCATTTCAGCTTGAAGAATTTCCTTTAGCATTTCTTGTAAAACTGGTTTAGTGGTAACCAACACCTTCAGTTTTTTTTTGTTTTTTGTTTTCTTTTAAGCTTTTATTATTTAAATATACCATACTAGAGCAAATGTCTCTGAAAATATCACAAATAAAAGATTTTTTTTTTCATTTAGCAAATTAGAAGTGGGAAATTTCTACATAGTAGCTGCTATGAGCCTGATTTTTTTTCCCATTTTTTTTTTTTTTGTCTTTGCCATGGCAGTAGCAACATTAGGATAAAAACACTTATATGTATACATACAATGTATTTTACAGAGATACAATAAAAGTGTTTGTGATAGAATATCACAAAAGCCACATCTCTTTCCTTTATCTCATGTTCAGTTTTGATTGAAACACATTTCCTTACAACACTTAAATATACAAAGAGCAAACAGAATGTTGTTAAGGTAAAACACAGGGTACAAACTCTGGCCAGTGCCCTGCTAATTGTTAATGAGGGTAGAAAGCAAATTTGAATGCTTCTTTTAATTAGCTTCATTAGTCATTTCCCTCTTCCCAAGCTCCCTCCCCTCCTCTCCCCCCACCAAAGATATCCTCCAGTGGATCTTTTTTCATTTTCTCTACAGTCTCCCATTAGCTCAAGTTCACGGAGTCCTTAATGTTCATATTCAGTCATTTTAATACACCCATAAATGCGGGAAGAGCAATCAAGACTCAAGAAGGTGCAATGGCATGGAGCTGGCACTGGTGCTAGCTACAAAGGTGACTTGTCTACTGAAGACACATGGGATCCACCTGTGATAAACAAGATCTAAGATGAAGGCACGAATTTTGCATTACTCTGACCTTTTAGCAGACCTTCTGGTCTGGCAGTAGTGGATTGCTCTGAAGTGAATTCAAATGGCCATTGATGAGAGCTGTAGGTCTATCATGTTCACAAAATAAACTGCCATTGATGTAGTGAAACTGATCTCCCGGGACCAGGCGATTCCGGCAGGTAGAGCATGTAAAACACTTTAGATGATACACATTGCCTTGGGTCCTCATGACGAGTTTACTCGCAGGGAATAGACAGTCCACAAGCACTGCAAGCACCACTATTCCCAAATAACCTAATGTAGTCATTTCTGCAAAGGATCATGCTGCTCTTGGTGTAACAGGACGTGCCGATGTCGCCCAGCTGCGCCTGGCAGCAGGAGCACTTGAGGCACCGGCTATGCCAGTAGCTGTCCATGGCACAGAGCAGAAAGCGGTCTGCAATCTTGCTCCCGCAGCTTGCGCACAGCTTCCAGGAAAGGGAGCTGGCCGTCAGCAGGGGCGGCTGGGAGGTGCTGTCCGGATTCACCATGGTCTGCTTTTCCCCTATCTTGCAATATTGCAAAAGGGGACGGCGGCTGCTTTTTTTTTTTTTTTTAACGCGCAGCTCTGAGGCTGAGTTGGGCAAGGGTCCCACGTAAGTGTCCGGCGGCGGGGAGCAGAAGTGTCAATCTCGTTCTCGCCGTTCTTCTCTGGCTCCGCGCGAGCAGCTGCAGGAGCCCTCGGCACGTGCAGCACGGCGCAGCGGCAGCAAGTGCTGCTACACCTTCAGTTTTTTTTTCTAGCAAAACCTCTTCAGAATTGAAGAAAAACTTTGCTACGTAAAACATTATTGGTTGGCAGTTTTTTTCTTTCCACACCCAAAAATTATCATTCCACAATCTGCTCCACCAGGGTTTTGCTGAAATATTCACTCATAGTCTTATGGGAATTTCTTTGTAATGAGTTGCTTTTCCCTTGCTGCTTTTAAGGTTCTCTCTTCGTCTTTTGTTCAGCAAGTGAAAGTGAAAGTTGCTCAGTTGTGTTCAACTCTTTGTGACCCCATGGACTGAATAGTCCATGGAATTCTCCAGGCCAGAATACTGGAGTGGGTAGCGTTTCCCTTCTCCAGGGGATCTTAACCAACTCAGGGATCAAACCTAGGGCTCCCACATTGCAGGTGGATTGTTTACAAGCTGAGCCACAAGGGAAGCCCAAGAGTACTGGAGCGGGTAGTCTATCCCTTCTCCAGTGGATTTTCCCAACCCAGGAATTGAACCAGAATCTCTTGCATTGTAGACGGATTCTTTACCAACTGAGCTATCAGGGAAGCCCTTTGTCTTTAACTTTTGGCAATTTAATTACTGTGTGTTTCAATATGGGTCTCTTGAGATTCACCTTCTCTGGTAATTTCTGGGATTTTTTTGGATCTGGATGTCTGTTTCCCCATGCTAGGATAGTTTTCATACATTATTTCTTTAAATAAGTTTTATGTCTTTTTCTTCTGGGACCCTTATAATGTGTATATTGGTCCACATGATGTTGTTCCATAAGTCCCTTAAGCTAATTTCACTCTTTGTCAATCTTTTTGGTTTTGCTCCCCTGATTGCATTAACCCCAATGTCCTGTCTTTTAAGTTCACTGATCCTTTCTTCAAGTTGAGCCTCTTGGGGTGCCATCTCCATCCTTCCCTCTGTAGCTGTCTGTTCCTTTCTTATGATGCCAAAATACAAGTATTAAAGCCTCGAAATTAAATATTGTCAGTCAATATTGATTTAATTTTTCAGTTGAGTAACCCGTTTTTAAAATTTTGAAATATTTGACTCCTTAATGTCATTCTCAGCTGCTAAATTTAGAAGTATTTTCAAAGAATTTCCATATTTCAATTATATACAGTCCAAAGCCTTTGATGATGTAAGTATTTTGTTTAATTATTTACCTGTCTACCTTTTCTTACTGGATTGTGTGCTCTCTAAGGACAAGGACCAGATCACATTCACTTTTATGTCCTTAGTACTATCAGTGATTGGTACATTATAGGGGCTCAAAAAATGTTTGTTAAATGAATGCATGCAATTTTCATAGGTGGGTTGTTTAGATTTATAAAAATGTCTCTGAATGCTAAATAAATTATTTACTTCTAGGTCTAGCATATTACTTTGACAAAACTTGATGATAAATTATTAATAGTATTAATTTTTGAGAGTGGCAGATGTAAAGCAAGCTTATTTTAGTAAGTTTAGAAGTTAAGATGTTTGAACTATTATTCCATAGACTCTTCCTAAGGCATATTTTCTAACAAACTGAGAATTCAAAAATTCTATCCTATGATTGATTAAATTTTATTTTTTTAGCTTCTTTATACAGATAGGAATTTTGTGATTTGTGCTCCAACTGGTTCTGGGAAAACTGTAGTGTTTGAACTAGCTATAACAAGACTGTTAATGGAAGTACCATTGCCATGGTCAAACATTAAAATTGTTTACAGTAAGTATCTGTATATTGAAAAAGTAATAATTAATCATAATAATGAAAACCCATTGAGGTAAAAGTAAGAAATAAGTTCAAATTCAAGACATAAGAATTATTATTTAGTTTCTCATACTTTTTAAATAAAGACATATCATATTTGGATCTTCCCAACCCAGGGATTGAACCCAGGTCTCCTGCATTGTAGACAGACACTTTACTGTCTGAGCCACCAGGGAAGTCCTATTATTTAGTTTCTCATACTTTTTAAATAAAGCCATATCACATTTGGTCCTGTTACCATTGAATTCAAAACACATTTTCCCAGATTTCAAAACATATTTTCCCAGATTTCCCTCTTCTCTCCTTTTTAACATATATATTAAAAATTTTTTCATCAAAAAATATATGTGCTTAGTCATTCTGTCATGTCATGACTCTTTGCAACCCTGTTGACTGTAGTCTGCCAGGCTCCTCTGTCCATGGGGATTCTTCAGGCAAGAATACTGGAGTGGATTGCCATACCCTCCTCCAAGGGATCTTCCCAACCCAGGGATTGAGCCCAGGTCTCCCATATTGCAGGTGGATTCTTTACTATCTGAGCCATGAGGGAAGCCCCCCCAAATTTATACACATGGTTAAAAAAAGACGATGATCATAAATGGTGATAATTTCCTGTCTTACCTTTCTTCACTATTAGTTACAATTTTCTCTTGTTAGTTCTGCTCAGTGATTAACTTTATATATCTGAATATGTTTATGTTATTAACTTTTAATGTATAAATATTAGGTGGTATCTAGATGTGTGCTAACTTTATTAACATTTGTGAAAATAATTTTTAAATTGCACTGACATTCAAAATGGATATCTTATATTGCAGTGGCACCAATAAAAGCCCTGTGTAGTCAGCGTTTTGATGATTGGAAAAAAAAATTTGGACCAATAGGATTAAATTGTAAAGAACTCACTGGAGATACAGTAATGGATGACCTATTTGAGATTCAGCATGCCCATATTATTATGACAACTCCAGTAGGTGTTATTTATATATATTTTTTTGTTGTTTAGAAAATATCTCTTTCTCTTTACCATGAATAAAAACTAAAAGAAAACACAAAGTAGAAGAATGTATTTGCAATGTGAAGCAAACAAACAAAAAGTACTACTGTTCAGGGTATATAAGGAACACTAACAAGTCAATTAAGTAAAAGATAAACAATTAAAGGGAGTAAATTGGCAAAAGATATGGATAGGCAGTTTGTTATTGTGGACAATTTATAATCATACTTGTTGCTGTATTCTTTTATCCAAATGTTATGTATTATAGAGGGAGGACCTTGGCAGAGCTTAAAAAGGGTAATTAGACTATAATTTTGAGTAAAAGTTAAAAATAAATGGGGGTTCAGTTTTTTAAACGCAGTATTATCAAAATTCCATAAGTCTCTTTGGATACTTTTAAGACATCAATATTAACTAAAATATTGCCCATCATCTGTAATATCTTAAAATTTTATCAATATCTTAATAATACTTATTACAATTCCTTATCATATTAAACCACTTGCATTTTTTTCCTAGGAAAAATGGGATAGCATGACTAGAAAATGGAGAGACAACTCTTTGGTCCATCTGGTTCGATTGTTTCTCATTGATGAGGTAGTGAACACATTATTCACTTTCAGATATAAACATGAAGAGATGATTTGAATGGACAAACTCTATATGTGCTTTATCCCTTCAAGGGGAAAATGCTTATTTTCTTAGGGAAGTGTGTTTAATATTGTTTTACATTTTAGTTGACTAGATAGATTTTTGTTTTTAGCTAATGAGTCTTAATTTTTTCTCAGGTACATGTTGTAAAAGATGAAAATCGTGGACCAACTCTTGAAGTTGTAGTCAGCAGAATGAAAACTGTGCAGATTTTATCTCCTGCTGTAGAAAATACCAACAGTATTATTCCAATGAGATTTGTGGCTGTATCTGCAACGATTCCAAATGCTGAGGACGTAAGCTAGAATTTTAATCTATCAGTTTTTCTTTTTATGGCTTAGTGAAATATTTGATCTTAGAGAAAAGTGAGGAGTTTTTTTCTGTAAATCACCTAACCAATTTAATTGGAAGGTATGTTGTGGAAGGTTATGGTTAGATCTCATAGCTATGACAGTATTAAGGCCGTGAAATTTGGTTGAGTGGATTTAATAAAGTATGTTTGGTGCAAGTCCATTGTTTATTAGTATCTAAAAGTCATAATTTCATGGATTTTAGACATTTCATAAAAAGTTGGCTAATATGATTGTTGTAACCAGCTGACTCTAGTTGTCTAGCAAATATGATAGAGAATAAAAATAATTAGTATTAGTTGAATGATTGCCACCCACCTCCCCCATTTCTATTTGCCTGGAATTGTCGTAGGCACTCTTAATAGATGCAAAAGTGAAAACATATAGACCCTGCTCTTCAGGAGGATCTCAAAGTTAATAGGGTACACGAACAGGTAAAGAAATAATTGTGCAATATTATACTTTCTATGACAAATACATGTCCTACTTTTTTCTTCAGTTTTTTGGCAAGCTTGAAAAATAGGACAGTCTCCCTCTGCTTTCTCACTCCTATTTACTTAACAGCCTACTTGTAAGGTGACTTGTTCCCTCAGCTAATTCTTAGAAATTGTTTTCATAAAAGCTGCTATACAGTATTCTCTAATCCAGTGTAAAATTTTGCCTTTACTCTAACACAATTAATCATTTTTATTTTTAAAATGACAACTTGTTTTGCTTATATTCAAAACTAATAGAGAAAATTTTAAAGTATGTATAAACAACAAAAACCAGCATTTGTCCTTCTAGATGTATTGATGAATTCATAATATGCATACTCATTTATGACTTACATGCTACTTTTAAGTGTTTCCATGTCAATAAATGTTATATTCATTTATACTTCTACCATTAGCTATTTATCTGTAGTCTAACACTGGATAATATAATGAAATTATTGTTATTATTACTTATAAATAGTTCTCATTTGTTATTGAAAATGGTACCTTATTTTAAAATTTTGTACTGCTTTGATTACTACTGAAGTAAATATTTTTAATATTTTAGTCAATCACTTTAAGTTCTTTTTGTTTTGCAACTTGTCAGGTCATAGACTTTGTCCTTTTTCACATTGGGATACTAAACTTTTATATTGATTTGTAAGCAATTACTAAATATCAGTACTCTAATTCTTGAAACTGTCTTCCCCTTCGTGATAATCATTACTTCTGTGAACACCATCTGTCTCTTTCTATAAGTCCTGTTCCTCAGTTTTGCCTTTATCCTTGGCCTTCTCAAATTGTAAATTCTTGTTCTCATCTGTACCTATGAGAGCCTTGAAGATGTTTTAATAATTCCTTCCTATGCAGTTAGAAACTCATTAATCTTCCTGTCAAAGAAACTGTTTCAGAGCAGAACATGAAGCCTAACCAGTCTATGTGAAGTTAAGGATTGCTCTCCACAGTTCCAGAAATTAACTAAGGACTCTAGAATTGAGTCTGAAATATGCTTTTGGCATTTCCATCTCACAAGTGTTTATTTGTTCTGTGTTTAGAAAAGTTGTCAACCTTTGCCAGCCTTTGCCAATCATTACTTTGCTACTATTCAGCTAGTATTCAGTATAACACAAAAGAAGTGTCAGCTATATCTGAGCAATATCTGAAATATATATCTGAAATATATCTGAAAAATAGCAAAGAAGTTACAGTGCTACTGAGAAATTAAATTTCTTTGTTGAAATTAGTTTTAATTTAGACTCTATAGAAGGAAACTAAAACAAAATAATAATAATTGAAAGTTTATCATGTTAAAAAGTGGGTGTAATCTTGAAACACTGCTAATTGAAAATATTTACCAATATATCAATTGAATAGTATCTTTAAAATATGTAATGTTGAAAAAGACTACTTGACTAAATATTTTTATACCTTGACTTTAAGGTGATCTGTAATTGGGCATGTTAGCCATAAAACTTTACTAGAAAAAAATTCATTGTGTGTGTTTCTGTCATTTAAAGATTGCAGAATGGCTTTCAGATGGTGAAAGATCTGCTGTATGTCTGAAAATGGATGAGAGACATAGACCAGTGAAACTTCGGAAAGTGGTTCTCGGGTTTCCCAGCAGTGATAACCAAACTGAATTCAAGTTTGATTTAACCCTCAACTACAAAATTGCCAGTATTATACAAACGTACTCTGATCAGAAACCCACACTTGTGGTATGGATTGTTGGTTGATTATTTTTTAATGTAATGTTTAATTTTTAATATGATTAATATAAAAATTATTCATTCGTTTTTAGTTTTGTGCAACAAGGAAAGGTGTGCAACAGGCTGCTTCGGTTCTTGTGAAAGATGCAAAATTTATTATGACTGTGGAACAGAAACAGAGGTATATTTTAAAATATTTTCTTGTATGTAGAAAGACTTTCAGGGATAACGTAAATGAGATGAGAAAACTGGGTTGACCTTTTCAAGTTACTTGACTTTCCCAAGCTTGCTTCCTTATCTGTAAAATAAAGATAATAGTAATTTGGAGGATTAATAAGACAATGAATCTTAGTACAACTGTTGATCCTGTCTTCTTTATTTCATAGCCCTATTTGAAAGATTATTCGTATTTCTTCATTTTTTACTCACTTCCAATCCATGTTGTATCGTTTACTAAAGCCAATCTTGTCAAGTCATCTCTCAGGAGCCTCTAACACATTTGACCACTCCTACCTTATTTAAAAACACCAGTCTGTGTTTTCATGATCACTGTCTACTATGTTTCTTCCTATTTTGCTTTCTACTCCATCTCAGTCCGTTTTCACTTCTTCTACCTAATTATTAAATGTTAACATTCTAGGGGTTCTTTCTATCCAAGATTCTGTTACTAAGGTTTCTAAACTTGTCTAACATACCCAACATTTTGTTTACTTTGGTCTCCATAGATTTTTAAAAAATAGTTTTTCTGTGTATCATGTATTTAAATTTAAGAATTTTTTACATTTTGAAAAAATTTAGTTAACTTCAGGAAGTTAATTGGTAGTATTCTTGTAGTGAAAGTGTTTCCTGAGATTTTGGGGGTTTTCCCTCTTTTTTTGGATGGTTTTATTTATACTTATTCATTTCCTTATTTTTCCCAGTTTTATTGAGATATAATTGACATCTAGCACTGTATAAGTTTAAGGTATAGAAAATAATGATTTGACTTACATATAGTATGAAATGGTTACCACATTAAGTTTAGTGAATATTTGTCATCCATACCTATAGATGCAAAATTAAAGAAATAGAAATGTTTTTCATTTGTGATGATACTCTTAGGGTTTACTCTCTTAACAACTTCTATATATAACATGAAGCAGTGTTAATTATATTTATCATATTGAACATTACTTTCACTTTTCACTTTCATGCATTGGAGAAGGAAATGGCAACCCACTCCAGTGTTCTTGCCTGGAGAATCCCAGGGACGGGAAGCTTGGTGGGCTGACGTCTATGGGGTTGCACAGAGTCGGACATGACTGAAGCGACTTAGCAGCAGCAGCAGTAACTATTTATCTTCCCCTTCATAGATTACAGCCTTGTCACAGTGAAGGGGGTTGTGTAATTTAATGAAACTATGAGCCATGTCATGCAGGGCCACTCAAGATGGATGGATCATAGGGAAGAGTTGTGACAAAAATTGGTCCACTGGAGGAGGAAATGGCAGCCCACTCCAGTATTTTTGCCTGGAGAACCCCATGGACAGTATGAAAAGTCAAAAAGATATGATACAGAAAGATGAGCCCCCTCCAGGTCATAAAGTATCTAGTATGCTACTGGGGAAGAAAGGAGGGCAATTACTAATAAATAGCTTTAGAAAGAATAAAACGACTGGCCCAAAGTAGAAACAACACTCAGTCGTGGGTGTGTCTGGTGGTGAAAGTAAAGTCCAATGCTGTAAAGAACAAGGTTGCCTAGGAACCTGGAATACAGGTCCTTGAATCAAAGTAAATTGGACATGGTCAAGCAGAAGATGGCAAGATTAAACATCTTAGGAGTAAGTGAACTAAAATGGATGGGAATTAGCAAATTTAATTTAGATGAGCATTACATGTACTACTGTGGGCAGAAATCACTTAGAAGAAATGGACTAGCCCTCAGAGTCAGCAGAAGAATCCAAAATGCAGTCTTGGGTGCAATCTCAAAACAGACAGAATGATCTCAGTTCATTTCCAAAGCAAACCATTCAACATCACAGTACTCCAAGTCTATGTCCCAACCACTGATACCAAAGAAGCTGAAGTTTAACAGTTCTATGAAGACTTACAACACCTTCTAGACTAACCCCAAGAAAAGACATAGTTTTATCTTAAAGGATTGGAATTCAAAAGAAGTCAAGGGATACCCAGAAGAACAGGCAAGCTTGACCTTAGAGTACAAAATGAAGCAGGACAAAGGCTAATAGAGTTTAGTCAAGAGAACACACTGGTCATAGCAAACACCCTTTCCCAACAACCCAAGAGACAAGTCTGTACATGGATATCACCAAATGATCAATACCAAAATCAGACTGATTATGTTCTTTGTAGCCAAAGATGGAGAAACTCTATAGAGTCAGTAAAAACAAGACCTGGAGCTGACTGTGGCTTATATCATGAGCTCCTTTATTGTAAAATTTAGGCTTAAATTGAAGAAAGTAGGGAAAACCACTAGGCAATTCAGGTATGAACTAAATCAAATCCCTTATGATTATACAGTGGAGGTGACAAATAGATTCAAGGGATTAAATCTAGTAGACAGAGTGCCTGAAGAACTATGGATGGAGATTCATAACATTGTACAGGAGGCAGTGACCAAAACCATCCCAAAGAAAAAGAAATGCAAGAAGGCAAAATGGTTGTCTGAGGAGGCTTTATGAATAGCTGAGGAAAGAAGAGAAGCAAAAGGCAAGGGAGAAAGGAAAAGATATACCCCCCCCCCAAAAAAAAAGAAAAGAAAAGATATACCCATCTGAATGCAGAGATGCAGATAATAACAAGGAGAGATCAGAAAGCCTTCTTAAATAATGTGAAGAAATAGAGGGAAACAATAGAATGAGAAAGACAGATCTCAAGAAAATTAGAGATATCAAGGGAACATTTCATGTAAGGATTGGCATGATTAAGGACAGAACTGGTAAGAACCTAACAGAAGCAGAAGAGATTAAGAAGAGATATCAACTACCTCATATATACAGATGATACCACTCTAATGGCAGAAAGTGAAGAGGAACTAAAGAGCCTCTTGATAAGGGTGAAAGAGGAGAGTGAAAAAGCTGGCTTGAAACTCAACATTAAAAAAACCTAAAATTAAGGCATCTGGTTCCATCACTTCATGGCAAATAGACAGGAAAAAGTGAAAGCAGTGACAGATTTTATTTTCTTGAGCTCCCAAATCACTGCTGGTGGTGACTGCAGTCTTGAAATTAAAAGATGCTTGCTCCTTGGAAGGAAAGCTATAACATACCTAGACAGCATATTAAAAAGCAGAGACATTATTTTGCTGACAAAGGTCCGTATAGTCAAAGCTATCATTTTTCCAGTACTTATGCATGGAAATGAGAGTTGATCCACAAAGGAGGCTGAGCACTAAAGAACTGATGCTTTTGAATTGTGGGGCTGGAGAAGATGCTTGAGAGTCCCCTGTACTGCAAGGAGATCAAACCAGTCAGTCCTGAAGGAAATCAGTCCTGAATATTCATTGGAAGGACTGTTACTGAAGCACAGCTCTGGTACTTTGGCTACCAGATTCAAAGAGCCAGCTCATTGGAAAAGACCCTGATGCTGGGAAAGATTGAAGGCAAAAGGAGAAGGGGATGGCAGAGGATGAGATGGTTAGATAGTGTCACCAACTCAATGGACATGAATTTGAGCAATCCAGGAGATAGTGAAGGACAGAGGAAGCTGATGTGCTATAGTCCACGAGTCTCAAAGAGTTGGACATGACTTAATGACTGAAAACAACAACAACCTATTTATCTTATAACTGGAAGTTTGTGCCTTTTGACTACCTTCATCTAGTTCCCCTTCCCCACCATCTTTTTCCATGAATTTGTTTGTTCCTTTTTGAAGTATAATTGACCTTCAGCACTGTGGGGTCAGTGTCCCTGTCCTACAACAGAGTGATTTGGTGTTTTCTATACATTTCAAGATTATCGTCATAATAAGTCTAGTGACGATTGTCATGATCGTCATAATGATCTGTCACTATATAAGGTAATATTGATACATAATTATTGACTGTATTCCCACACTTTACATTTTGTACCCATGACTCATGTTTTGTAACTGTATGTTTGTTCTTTTTAATCTCCCTTACACATTTCTTTGCTTCCCTTTCCCCCGGCAACCACCTGTTTGTTTTGTTTCTATTACTCTATTTTTATTCTGTGTTTGTTCATTTGTTTTGCTTTTTAGGTTCCACATAAGAGGAAAATCATATAATTTTTGCTTTTCTCTATCTGACTTACTTCACTTAGCATAATACCCTCTAAGTTTATCCGTGTGGTTACAAATAAATGGCAAGATTTCATTTCTTTTTTATTAGTGAGTAATATTCCACGTGTGTGTGTGTGTGTGTGTGTGTGTGTGTGTGTATACCACATCTTATATATCCATTCATCTATTGTTGGACACATTGACTCCATATCTTTGCTATTGTAAATAATGCTGCAATGACCATAGGGATGCGTATATCTTTCTGAATTAAGTATTTTTATTTTTGTTGAATAAATACCTAGGAATGAAATTGCTGGATCATATGGTAGTTCTATTTTAAAACTTTTGTGAAATCTCCATATTGTTTTCCATAGTGGCTGCATTTGCTATATTCCCACCAACAGTGCACAAGGATTCCCTTCCCTCCACATCCTCACAAGCACTTGTTATTTGTTGTCTTTTTGATAATAGCCATTCTGACAGGTTTGAGGTGATGTCTCATTGTCGTTTTGATTTGCACTTCCCTAATGATTAGTGATGTTGAGTACCTTTTCTTATCCTGTTGTCCATTTGTATGTCATCTTTGAAAAAAAAAGTCTATTCAGGTCCTCTGCCCTTTTAAAAATTGGATTATCTAGGGGTTTCTGTTTTTGTTTTGCCTAGTTGTAAAATTAGGGACTTCTCAGTGTGAAAGTTAGGTAGTCTCTACTTGTTGAAGATGGTTTTTGAAAAATGATGTTATAAACATATTTTGATATCTGTAATCTTCAAAATAATTAAGTAATACACTATCCAAGTTTTTGATGCTAATAGGAAAAACTCAATAATTTTTTGTTTTTTAAATAGGTTACAAAAGTGTGCATATTCCATAAAAGATTCAAAACTGAGAGGTAAGTTTAGAGATAATTTCTAAATCATATTTTCACCTATAGATAAAAGGAGCCAATTACTAATTAACTTTAAAAGTACATGACAGATGACATTTTTCTTTTGTAGATATCTTAATACATGGTGTTGCTTATCATCATGCTGGTATGGAACTGTCAGATAGAAAAGTAGTTGAAGGAGCTTTTACTGTTGGAGATATACCAGTTCTTTGTAAGTAAAACATATTCTTGTGGATATTGTAAGATCTTTTGGAAACTATTTTAAGGGAAAAAAAGAAAAAACTCAGGTATTCTTACTTATTTCTATTTTCTTCCAAGAATCTAAATTATAACTACCCATACAAATATGTGCTACAGTAAACTCTCTTGCAGTTTTAGTTCTTTATTATTTTAGCAAATACTGCAGTTTGAAAAGTAAGAATTAGTTTTTCAGCTTTAAGATATATTATTTTACATAGTGATGTTCTTTTCTTTCTTTTTATTCTGAATTTCCTATATATAAGTTTTTATTGTTATACATTTATAAAAATATTCTTTTATAAGAAAACTTTTACCTGAAACAATAAAGTTATATGACTTAAAAGTAATATTCTTTAATTTGATACAGTTACTACCAGTACCTTAGCCATGGGAGTCAATTTGCCTGCTCACCTAGTGGTTATAAAATCTACAATGCATTATGCTGGAGGAATGTTTGAAGAATACAGTGAAACAGATATTCTACAGATGATTGGTAGAGCTGGTCGACCTCAAGTAAGTGACAGTATTTCACTTTTTTGTAATTCATTTTAAAGACAATGTAAAATGAAAAAAAATAAAATAATGAAGACAGTGTAAAAAGCAAAAAGAGATGTGTATTCTTTGTTAAACAAAAGATTAATATTTCACATTTAAAGTAGGTTTGAAAATAAATGTAACTAAGAAAATCTACTACTTTCATGGAGGAGTAGAAGTAAAACAAGTCTCATCAAAGTCCCACATAACTCCCTTCACAAGTCTCAAGTACTCCCTTCACTCCCTCTAACTCCTACTTGTTGATAAGTGATTGAGTTTGTGAATGTATATGCTGTTACAGGGTTTTGGGGTTGGTTTTTTTTTTTTTTTTTGGCTTTGGAGATTTTTTTGTTTTGTTTTGTTTGCTTTTTATACTGAATGGCATTTTGGATGGGACTGTTTTTCATTCCATAGGACTCGTACATTGCAGAACATGTAGCATCCCTGGATACTATCACAAATGCCAGTAGTGGTCCCCAGATATTGTGACAATTAAAAATCAGCCCATATACATTATAAAACATGGCCTAATCTGACAAATTCTTGAATAAAAAAGTCATTCATATATGGACTAAGGTAAAATTTAGGAGGAATATCTTTTCAGAGAATACCAAAATATTATGTTACACAAATTTATAATTTTTATAGGATAATTTAGATTATATGTGAATTACAGTAAATCTTGCAGCTTTTAACCAGTTACCTAAGTTTGTTTTGGTTTTACTATTGCCAAAATTGTTATATTGCAACCAAAGTGGTATTTTTATGTCTATACTGTTGGGAGGATTTTAAGGTAAATTTTCAGTTAACATTCAATTCAGAAGCATTTTTAAGGTCTTTTTGACCTGTTGTTTAAGACAGGGAATTGTTTAATATAAAATGAAAATCTTGAGTTATTGAAGAAAACTGGTATGAACATATACTTTTCTTTATTAAATTTCTCTCTCTTTTTCTTTTCTTCCAGTTTGACACTACAGCCACTGCAGTTATTATGACTCGGTTAAGCACAAAAGAGAAGTATATTCAGATGCTTGCTTGCAGTGACACTATAGAAAGCAGGTAATATGTAAAATATTCCAAAAAATAATGTTAATATATCCTGTATTTTTCCTTTTAATAGATTAGGGATTTTCTAAGGCCATTTTCTTGGAATTTTTCAATAACCTAGTTAGAAAGTTTATTCTTTTAAGAAATTAATAGTTAGAAAAAGACAGTGTAGTAGTTGTTTAGCATTGTTTATCAGCATGCAGTTGCATGTATTCTTGTTATAAAAGGCCAAATTAGTAATGAGAGGAATATAATTTTCACATCTTTAAATTTGCATAATAATAGAAGACAGGAACCCTGAGACCTTGTAGAAAAGTGTTTGATTATAATACTCTTGGGGAAAATAGGATGTAATCTATTCCCCAGCCTTTTTTTTTTTTTTAAGCAATATTGTTTTCTAGAGTCATGGAGTAGAAAGAAATCTGTAACTTTTGAAAAGTTAAACTGACATTAAGGTTTACTCATATTTTTGAAAATTAAGTTAACTTTTCTGAATTATTAAAGTAGCAATAGTATTCAGTTATAGTCAACTATATCATTAAATTATCAAATATTATTCTAAACAATGAGTTTTATGACATTGAAATGCATAATACTAATGAAAAGGTTTTTTTCCCCCATTAGTTTGCACAGACATCTTATTGAGCATTTAAATGCAGAGATAGTATTGCATACCATCACAAACGTGAATATTGCTTTGGAATGGATACGATCAACCTTGCTTTATATCAGAGCCTTGAAAAATCCATCTCATTATGGTTTGTTACTTTGATTTTGAAGAGTAATAATTTTATCAAGCCATTTGGGCCTATTTTTTACTAATAGGTCACAGAATAGATTATAGAAGTTAAAAGGTAGCAGAAATAAAAGTAACAACTATAACAAATACATTTAGAGGCAAGATTAGACAAACATGAGAAATCTTTATCTGTTTTACTTCTAGTCTTTTAATAAGGCTTGAAATCAACACCGTTAAATATAGACCTTTTAGAAAAAAATTGTCTCCAGCAAAAATTTTTAAAATGCTTAGAATTATTTAAAATAAGTTAAAGGGCTTCGCTGGTGGCTAAAACCAAAAACAATTTTTGAATTTTGTCCAAACTGGTGTTCAAACCAAAATATATGATAATATTGTTGCTGTTGGAATTTTCATCTTCCTTCTAAAGCTAACATTTATGGTTATGTTGCTTCTAGAGGGTTCTTTCATGTGGTAAAGATTATAAAGTAAAAATACTTGGAATTGTAGAATATAAAATTAAAACCTGACTTGCTATAATACCATTCTAATTCCACAGGTTCAAAAGTTTCAGATCTGTAAGAGGAAAAAATACATATAGTATTCCTGGTCACTGTTATACAGTAAAATTAACAAAAGAAAGCCATTTGATATTGAAAGGATTTCACAACAATAGTTATTTTCTATAGATGTTTAAGCCTTTTTTTAACTTTAAGGTACTTTTTTCTTCTATTTAAGATTTAGTTAGACTACTCTTTTCTAGTTAACTGGGGTATCAAAGTAAGCCTCTAAGGATGAATAAATCTCATTCTATTTTATTTTTAATAAATTTTCATAACTTAAATAGGTTTTGCATCTGGATTGAACAAAGATGGAATTGAATCAAAATTACAAGGTTAGATGCATTTCCTTCTAAAAATTATATTCTATAAATTTTAATGAAAAGGTCTAGTTGTTGTAAAACTAGGAATAGTCCAGTAAAATATTTTTTAAAATTACTTTATTTGCAGAAAAAATATATGGATTTCTTTTTTCACAGGTAAATAAAGCTTTACACATATACTTTTTTTTCTGAATTAATCTATTAATTTTATCAGAATATCTTCCTTTGTATGACATTAATTAATTTGTTTTTAAAAATGATCCTGGCCTTTGGCAATGTTGACTATAGATATACAATTTTATTATTTATTTTCCTTTTCTAGTTTAATTTTAATTGAAAATATAAGCTTAGCTTGATTGTGGGCTTCTTATCCCAGTCTGTGCTAATAAAGTATTCCTGTCAAACCTCAGTTTTAGTTTTCAGTTAATTTCATTATCTCATTTTTGAAATGAGTATTTTCATTCCTTCATTTTTGAACTCAGTATTTAATTACATATCTTTGAAAATATCAGATTGTTGAGCATTTATTAGGAGTAGAAATTGCTGCCTCTACATTGTACTGAGACTGTCTTCCAGTAAAAGAAAAAATGTTAGACCCCTAAAAATATTTAGCCAATTTTAATTTATTCTCTACTTGGATATATACATATGGCAAATAAAAATTCAGAGATAAGGATGAAGAAGTAAAATTATCATTCTTAAAGAATAAATATTTCGTTAAAAATGCTGATAAGCGATAGCTTAAATTAATAATGCTGCTGTTGAGAAATAGATCTGTAAAATAGTTGTATTATCCTTTCTGTATTGACCAAATTTGAAATGGAGTTTTAAAAGCGTACTTTTCCTCACACACACACACAAAAATAAAGGCGTACTTTCTTTAAATCAAAATGAGCAAATACACATGAAATGAGAAATAATTCATGAAATATTACCAAGAAATATCTTGCTATATTCTGGTAGCTGTAATGATTTAGCTTTTCTAAACTGTTCTTAACAGTTCGTATTTGTCTTATTTTCAGTTATTATAGAGTGGCTAATTTTCCCCTATAACGAATAGCTGAATTTATTATGTAACTGGATAGAATGTTTTGGTTTCCTTAGAGTTCTGCCTTAAATTTCTTACGAAGGATCCTTAGCATAGATTATGCTGTTTCCTAAATTTGGTTATATTTTCTTGCTCTGTATCCTCCAGTAGCTTTACCAATGTGTGTGTTTGCTAAACACTTTAGTCGTGTCTGACTCTTTGTGACCCTATGGACTGTAGCCAGCTGGGATCCTCTGTCTTTGGGATTCTCCAGGCAAGAATACTGGACTGGGTTGCCGTGGCCTCCTCCAGGGGATCTTCCTGACCCAGGATCGAACCCATATCTCTTAGGTCCCCTGCATTGGCAGGAGGGTTCATTACCACTAGCGCCACCTGGGAAGCAGCCTTACCATCACACTTAGAATAAAATGCAAATCTTCACCACAAAGTCCTGTTTGATATCCCTGTGCCTGTTTGTTTCTCTGACTTCATTTCTTGTCACTTTCCCCTCCTTTTTTCCACTCTGTCCAAATTGGCTATCTTGCTGTTCCTTAACCACATCAAGCTGTTCCCACTTCAGGTCCTTGCAGTCTCTTTATTCTTGGAACATATCTCACATGTTTTACATAGCCTTTTAAAAAGCAAGAGAGTTCCAGAAAAACAGCTATTTCTGCTTTATTGACGATGCCAAAGCCTTTGACTGTGTGGACCACAATAAACTGTGGAAAATTCTTCAAGTGATGGAAATACCAGCCCACCTGACCTGCCTCCTGAGAAACCTATATGCAGGTCAGGAAGCAACAGTTAGAACTGGACATGGAACAACAGACTGGTTCCAAATAGGAAAAGGAGTACGTCAAGGCTGTATATTGTCACCCTGCTTATTTAACTTCTATGCAGAGTACATCATGAGAAATGCTGGGCTGGAAGAAGCACAAGCTGGAATCAAGATTGCCTGGAGAAATATCAATAACCTCAGATATGCAGATGACACCACCCTTATGGCAGAAAGTGAAGAGGAACTCAAAAGCCTCTTGATGAAAGTGAAAGTGGAGAGTGAAAAAGTTGGCTTAAAGCTCAACATTCAGAAAACGATGGCATCTGGTCCCATCACTTCATGGGAAATAGATGGGGAAACAGTAGCAGACTTTTATTTTTGGGGGCTCCAAAATCACTGCAGATGGTGATTGCAGCCATGGAATTAAAAGACGCTTACTCCTTGGAAGGAAAGTTATGACCAACCTAGATAGCATATTGAAAAGCAGAGACATTACTTTGCCAACAAAGGTCCGTCTAGTCAAGGCTATGGTATTTCCAGTGGTCAGTATGGATGTGAGAGTTGGACTGTGAAGAAAGCTGAGTGCCGAAGAATTGATGCTTTTGAACTGTGGTGTTGGAGAATTCTTGAGAGTCCCTTGGACTGCAAGGAGATCCAATCAGTCCATCCTAAAGGAGATCAGTCCTGGGTGTTCTTTGGAAGGACTGATGCTGAAGCTGAAACTCCAATACTTTGGCTACCTCATGTGAAAAGTTGACTCATCGGAAAAGACCCTGATGCTGGGAGGGATTGGGGGCAAGAGGAGAAGGGGACGACAGAGGATAAGATGGCTGGATGGCATCACCAATGCGATGCACATGAGTCTGAGTGAACTCCTGGAGTTGGTGATGGACAGGGAGGCCTGGCGTGCTATGATTCATGGGGTTGCAAAGAGTCGGACACAACTGAGCAACTGAACTGAACTGAAAGCTTCAATTTCATTCAGGTCTTTTTGAGGATTAAATGAGATAATACAGATGTATCATTTTAAGTTGTAAATGTTATCACTTGAGTGTTATTTTTATTACTTTTACTGTTATAAAAAATTTTTCAGCATATTAGGTGGCTCTTTTGTTTAAATGAGATTTTTTTCATTTGTTTTGTTTTTACCACTTAAGTAGGAATTACAGTTCTTCCCAGAAAAATTACACAGAAACACGACTTCAGAATATTTAATAATATATTCTGTTTTTTTATTGCCTTTTTATTTTACTAAAGTTAAAATATGTTTTTTATAATTGAACAGAATTGTGTTTGAAGAATCTGAATGATTTGTCATCTCTGAACCTGATAAAAATGGATGAAGATATTAATTTCAAACCAACTGGTAATTTTTTCATTGTTGTTAGTAAATTTAACAATTAAGACTAAATTTAAACATTTGTTCCACTAAAATTTAGATGATGGTAAAATTAAATTGGGGTTTCAGTTCTCAACAGGGTATCATCATTATTAGCATGATAAATTTATATGATTCCTATTTATAAGATTATAGAGCTGCCTTTTTGACAGGCATTAAATTTCTGTTCACTAACTTTGGTGACTTATGTGGCAACATGATGGAAAACTTGAAAATGAGGGGGAAAACATAATCTCAGTATCCAAAAGGAACCATTCAGTTAATAATTTTGGATTTGCTTCCAATGTTTTCCCTATTTTTTTTACAATTGCAATCCTAATATGTATACGATTTTGTATCCTGTGTATTTCTCTTAGTGTATGTCATAAACACTTTTTCACATTGCTTGTTTTTGAAATCATTTTAACATCCATTTCAGTATTTCATGGAGGAAGTGTACCTATCATTTATTTAGTCATGTACATGTTTGAATTTTTTTTTAAGTTACATATAACGGAGAAGGCTATGGCAACCCACTCCAGTACTCTTGCCTGGAAAATCCCATGGGCGGAGGAGCCTGGTAGGCTGCAGTCCATGGGGTCGCAGAGTCGGACACGACTGAGCAACTTCACTTTCACTTTTCACTTTCATGCATTGGAGAAGGAAATGGCAACCCACTCCAGTGTTCTTGACTGGAGGATCCCAGGGACAGGGGAGCCTGGTGGGCTGCTGTCTATGGGGTCGCACAGAGTTGGACATGACTGAGGCGACTTAGCAGCAGCAGCCGAGGATTGAAAAGTTCAAATCTTTGGGTTGCTTCAGTGTAGCTAACATTTTACCAATTCTTACTTCTTCAAACAAGGCTTATGAAGATGGTTAGTTAGGTGCCTTCTCTTTCTCTCTCTGTCTCTGCCTCTCTCTTTTTGATTCTATATAGGGTATAATAGAAGCAAGAAAGAGTGTTTTGTAGTTTTTAGCACACAGGATTAGAAGTTTCTTGGGGAAAAATATCGACTTCATTGTCCTTTGCCTAATAAAATTGGGAAGCATAGAAAAGTTTGAAAAAATCAATATATGACTATCTAACTTTGCATGTATCCTTCTATTTTTAAATGCATTTTTATGTACTTGCAACCATACATAGCAATGTATGATTTTGTGTCATGCTCCCTAACTCTCAGCCACAGATTTATAACATTTTTTTCCCTCTCCCGTGGTCTTCATTCTGGTAAATCTGTTTGTGAGAATTACCTTCTTTGTATTCTAGGATGTCTCACTGAGGAGGCATGAGAATCACTAATATAACTTCTTCCTTTTTTATTTTTAACCCTGTCATTTTATTTAAAAAAATTTTATTGGCATATAGTTGCTTTACAATGTTATATTTCAGTTTCTACTGTACAGCAAAGTGAATCAGCTATACATATACATATTAATATATTCCCTCTTTTTTGGATTTCTTTCCCATTTAGGTCACCACAGAGTATTGAGTAGAGTTCCCTGTGCTATACAATAGGAGGGAAAACTAATATAACTTCATCATCTATTCTTTATATACTTTAATTCTCAAGAATCTTATTCCCACTGTCATTCTTTCCCTGTGGAACTTCTCGAATCCACTGATACCATTTCTTCTGCCTTTAAACATACCTAATAAATGATATATATATACTATTTGCTGTCTTTCTCCATCATCAGTGAATACTACTTGATTAATTTTATTCTTTTTAACTTGCTTTTGATTCTATTTTTTCTGCTTCTTTAATGAATTTCTGTTTGCTGACTTTTTTTGCCTTACTGTGGGCTTCTTAAACATGCAGATGTTGGACCTTTATTCTCAGTTTATGATAATTTCTTTGAAAACATAATTTACCTTCACAGGTTAAGCTATAGTCATTATGTAATTGTGGTTTTGATCTAGGTCTTTTACCTTTACTATAACATTTGACCATTAATTTTCTATTGGAAATCTTTTCTTACATATGTGACATGAAATTTGACACTTGGAAGCATATAACTGTTAATTTGACCTGGAATATTGTACAATGATATGAACATAAAATCTTTGTTTCAAATACCTGGATTTCAGTTCCATTTCTGCCACTATGCTAGCTGGGACCTTAAACTCACTGAGCCTTAGTACTAATATATATCTGCAAAATAAGAATATATATTACAAGAATATATAATATATATATTTACCTTATTAGGTTGTTATGATGATCAAATGGGATAATGAACATTTATAGGAAAAAAAATTCTGAAAACGTGAGTTGTTGCTCTCTTTTGTCCAAGGTTAGGAAAATAACTCTACTTGCCCCTCCTTCTCAATAGCCTAACCAGTTTGTTAAGCCTGAAATTATAAAATGTTTGATGTCTTTGGTTTCTCTTTCATTCCTCACTCATTGCATGACTAGGCAGGATGTGTCCAAAAGGACAATCCAGTCTTGGAGCTGAAAATATTCCCTATCACATAGCAGGGTAATGTTTCCTAAGTCTGGTTGGGTTAACTACTTACTCTCAAAATCATCTAAGAGTGCTGTTATGTTAAAAATGAAACTAATGAGCCCTACTCCAGACTTAAAATCCTCAACTTCTAGGAGTAACACCTGGTAATTTAGATTTTAAGCTTGAACACTGGATGCATTTTTTGCACGTAAAATTGAGAACTACTGCCCTGGGAGTGATATTTCAATAAATAGTATAGTGAAAATCTATTCAGATCTTTGTGTCATACTCACAGTTTATCTCAATGTGTATTCTGAAGGTGTGGGGAAGAGATTCCAAACTGAAATAGAGAATGCAGTTTTACTCTAAACTATCTTCTTTAGGAAAATCATGGGGTTCAATGACATATTAAATGTGCTAAGAAGAAAGGCAGTAAGAAAGAGCCAAAATTAGTTAGCCTAGGGTTTTTACATTTTTATTTGCCCAGAGAAATCTTTTAAATGGAATATCCATTAATATTGCAAAGAACACTAATGTTCTATCAGTGTATAGTGTATCAATTCAATGTTAATGTTATCCAGAAACATCCTTACAAACACACCCAGCATAATATTTGACCAAGTATCTGGGCAGCTTATGGCCCAGTTAAGTTGACACATAAAATTTAGCATCACAGCAGCTTAACATAAAATATACTTTCTAGCTGAATGCAGCTGAATTCTCAGAAGAATTATTGTGCATGATGCCCTTTTACATACTCCTCTGTGCTGAGGTTGGTCATATATTCTGCTTTGAAAACATATATTATGCAATTCCCAATCATTGGATATTTTGTCCTTTGTGTTTATTAACTCAGCATCCTCAACTCTTGTTACACCCTAAACCATTAAGTTAGTTTAAACACACACACAGTGTTATATATACATTATGTACGTATTTCTTTATGATTAATTTAACATGTATTTTTAACTGCTAGTATTTTTATTAGGATTATTTAGGTTAGTTCTTTTGATACAATGTTGTATGAATTTGTTGTTTGCCTCAATACTTTTTTTCCATAAGCATTGTTATTTTTCATATGCAGTTTTATATGAGAATTTATAGGAATGCATATACTATGTATTTATAGGAAATAAAGGTTTACATAAAAATATAGGAATACTATGTATTAAAGGACAAGAATTTTTATTAACTGGTTTGTAATAGTTTTGTTATCAGTTTGTTTATTTTCTAATTTCCACTATTTCTTCTTTGACTTATGGATTATTTGGAAATCTGGTTTGTAACTTCTGTACATCTGATGGTTTTCTAATTATTTTTCTTTTCTAGTTTCATTGTTACTCCAGTACTTTTGCCTAAAAAATCCCATGGACGGAGGAGCCTGGTAGGCTGCAGTCCATGGGGTCGCTAGAGTCGGACACAACTGAGCAACTTCACTTTCACTTTTCACTTTCATGCATTGGAGAAGGAAATGGCAACCCACTCCAGTGTTCTTGCCTGGAGGATCCCAGGGACAGGGAAGCCTGGTGGGCTGCAGTCTATGGGGTCGCACAGAGTCGGACACGACTGGAGCGACTTAGCAGCAGCAGTTTCATTGTTACTGTTCTTGACATGTGATGCAGTTGCTTTGTATCAGATAATGTTCTCTGTATGATTTCAGTCTTTTGAGATTTGTTGAGACTTGTTTTATGGACCCGTATGTGGTCAGTTTTTATAAGTTTTGAGTGTGCTTATTCTTTTGGTTTTAAGTTCCCTCCCAGATAAATATCATGTTAGTTCTTTGATGATTAGTAAAAGATATTTCATGTATTTCATTTTTCTGATTTGGTTGCCTTCAGCAGAGGGATTGGTTCATAATTACTTTGTTGTTGTTGTTCAGTTCCTCAGTCATGTCTGACTCTTCATGCCTCCATGAACTGCAGCATGCCAGGCTTCCTGGCACCTAACGAACTGGGGAGTTAATCTTTCAATGTCATATCATTTTGCCTTTTCATACTGTTCATGGAGTTCTCAAGGCAAGAATGCTGAAGTGGTTTTGCCATCATGATTACTAAGCCTACTATTAATGTGGGTGGATGCTCTTTACATATTATTTCTAATTAATTCTTTTTTATGACTTCATGATCCTTTGCTATTATTTTCTTTTATCTCTTTGAGTATTTTTTAAATTAAATTTTAGTCTATATGTTCCAGTAATTCTACTTCTTGCTTTTGCCTTTTTAATTTGTAATCATAATACTCAAGTTTCTAGGTATTTTTATCTGTATGCTTGTGTTCTTGTCTGGGTTTTTAGCTCTTCTGCCTGCTAATGTATATGGAAGAAGGGCTCAAAAGACCAAGTCTTATTTTGTGCAAATTTAAGGATTAACAACCTAATGAAAATGGACAGTAACTGCAAAAAGCACAGAAAGTCATTCAACTGGGATGCAAATCTTACCTCTATGAAGGAGAGAGAAGGAAGGAAGGAGGAAAGGAAGGAAAGATAAAAGGAAGGAGAATTTTGTCCTGCAATGCAGTCCTAAGACCATTCGGCAAAGTTGATGGGGAATCTTCAATTCAAAGTTGCCCATCCAAGGAGTCCCATTAAGGTCTACCTTAATATTCCTGCCATGCCCGGTCATTTGTTTGGAGCATCTCATGAGAAGTGTAATCTTGGTGTATACATAGTGATAGATTCAGAACACAGCAGCTGGGACCATCCATCAGAGCACTTCTTGCAGTAGGAGATATGAGAGGTGTATTCTCATCACCTCTAGTTCCCTTCCCTCACTCCAACTCTATGACTTTTATTTTGAAATACCCTATATTTGCTACTATGAAAATATTTATCATTCAAAAACTATATTGATAGCGAGTTGTCTCTTTATTTTCTCTCTTCACTTGCAATTCTTTTAAAATTCTTTCCATTCTGTCTCCCTTGACTCATTTTCTTCATAGTTTCATTTCTAGGTTATTTATATACCTTAGCTAGGTAACTTTCATTCTTACTAATCAGCCAGCAAATATAAGCCTTTTCTCAAAAACTTTCATTTTCTCCAGAAGGGAGATCAGATCAGATCAGATCAGATCAGTCGCCCAGTCGTGTCTGACTCTTTGCGACCCCATGAATCACAGCACGCCAGGCCTCCCTGTCCATCACCAACTCCCGGAGTTCACTCAGACTCATGTCCATCGAGTCAGTGATGCCATCCAGCCATCTCATCCTCTGTCGTCCCCTTCTCCTCTTGCCCCCAATCACTCCCAGCATCAGAGTCTTTTCCAATGAGTCAACTCTTCGCGTGAGGTGGCCAAAGTACTGGAGTTTCAGCTTCAGCATCATTTCTTCCAAAGAAATCCCAGGGCTGATCTCCTTCAGAATGGACTGGTTGGATCTCCTTGCAGTCCAAGGGACTCTCAAGAGTCTTCTCCAACACCACAGTTCAAAAGCATCAATTCTTCGGCGCTCAGCCTTCTTCACAGTCCAACTCTCACATCCATGCATGACCACAGGAAAAACCATAGCCTTGACTAGACATTACTTTGTTGGCAAAGTAATGTCTCTGCTTTTTAATATGCTATCTAGGTTGGTCATAACTTTCCTTCCAAGGAGTAAGCGTTTTTTAATTTCATGGCTGCAGTCACCATCTGCAGTGATTTTGGAGCCCAAAAAAATAAAGTCTGACACTGTTTCCCCATCTATTTCCCATGAAGTGATGGGACCAGATGCCATGATCTTCGTTTTCTGAATGTTGAGCTTTAAGCCAACTTTTTACTCTCCACTTTCACTTTCATCAAGAGGCTTTTGAGTTCCTCTTCACTTTCTGCCATAAGGGTGGTGTCATCTGCATATCTGAGGTTATTGATATTTCTCTCGGCAATCTTGATTCCAGCTTGTGTTTCTTCCAGTCCAGCAGTTCTCATGATGTACTCTGCATATAAGTTAAATAAACAGGGTGACAATATACAGCCTTGACGAACTCCTTTTCCTATTTGGAACCAGTCTGTTGTTCCATGTCCAGTTCTAACTGTTGCTTCCTGACCTGCATACAAATTTCTCAAGAGGCAGATCAGGTGGGGAGATACCCTATAGTAATTTATAAACATCTAGGCTAAGAAGGGGCTTTCCAGGTGACTCGTGGTGAACCCGCCTGCCAATGCAGGAGACATAAGAGACACGGGTTCGATCCCTAGGTCAGGAAGATCCCCTGGAGGAGGGCATGGCAACCCACTCCAGTACTCTTTGCCTGGAGAATCCCATGGACAGAGAAGCCTGGTGGGTTGCAGTTCGTAGGGTCACACAGAGTCAGACATGACTGAAGCAACTTAGCACAATACAGCACAGGATAAGAGGAGCATGGCTCAGGTGGTAAAGAATCCGCCTGCAATGCAGGAGACCTGGGTTGAGAAGATCCCCTGGAGAAGGGAATGGCTACTCACTCCAGTATTCTGGCCTGGAGAATGCCATGGACTGTATGGTCCATGGGATCACAAAGAGTCGGACAAGACTGAGCAACTTTCACTTTCAAATATAAAGTATACTAGTTCCCTTGGTAGTCATATTCTCACTGTCTCACATACAGCTCTTAGAATCTCACTTTTATGAACCACTACATTACTCATGTTTTGGCTGAACATGTTCACTAGACTCCTAACTGAGAAAGTGGCTATTCCTGAGTCTAAGTTCTGTCCACTGTACCTTGTTCTTGATGGCTCTAAGTGATGGAATGTCACATTCTTTATTCTTCAGCAAAACCTGTAGCACATAGGTAAATAATAGACCTTACCTTGAGAAGCAGAATACCATTTTCCTCTTCTCAGCTGTTTTCTGTGTGTTCACAAGACTTGAAATTCTTTGTGCTGTTTTTGACAACTTATAATTGAAGCCAGTAACCTTTTAAATGAATTCCATTTCATCAATTACTTATCCTCACTCTGCCCATCCTCCTACCCTCAGCCAACCTAATGTTTTATTTCTAAAACAATTTAGTTTCAAATTCCAATTTCATTAAAATAATGCTGAAGAATTTTAAGTGGTGTCTTTTGTACCTGATGCTATTAAAGGCACAGTTCAGTTCAGTCGCTCAGTCGTGTCCGACTCTTTGTGACCCCATGAATTGCAGCATGCCAGGCCTCCCTGTCCATCACCAACTCCCAGAGTTCACCCAGACTCACGTCCATCGAGTCAGTGATGCCATCCAGCCATCTCATCCTCTGTTGTCCCCTTCTCCTCCTGCCCCCAATCCCTCCCAGCATCAGAGTCTTTTCCAATGAGTCAACTCTTCACAGGAGGTGGCCAAAGTACTGGAGTTTCAGCTTCAGCATCATTCCTTCCAAAGAAATCCCAGGGCTGATCTCCTTCAGAATGGACTAGTTGGATCTCTTTGCAGTCCAAGGGACTCTCAAGAGTCTTCTCCAACACCAAAGTTCAAAAGCATCAATTCTTCGGCACTCAGCCTTCTTCACAGTCCAACTCTCACATCCATACATGACTACTGGAAAAACCATAGCCTTGACTAGACGAACCTTTGTTGGCAAAGTAATGTCTCTGCTTTTGAATATGCTATCTAGGTTGGTCATAAGCTAAAGAAATATGTGTTAAACTGATGAAAATGCAAGTTGTATCAGCTGATTTGGAATGTTTATTTTTTCCATCTCTCTCTACAGAGGCAGGAAGATTGATGGCTTGGTATTATATTACATTTGAGACAGTGAAGAAATTTTGTACAATGAGTGGAAAAGAAACTTTATCAGATCTGGTAAATTAATTTTCACAAGAAAATAAGTATACTGTGATATAGTATAAAATAGTATTGGGGGAAACAACTTATTTGTATATCTCCTGCAATTTAAGAATAAATGAGCAGAAAAGAAAGCATTTCTAGTAGTGCATATATTTTCCTCTTTATTTGCCTTTAATTGTAAAATATGGAATATTACTCCTTAGAATATATTTCCAACAGCGTCTTTGTATTAGGGCTAAGAAAATTTATATACATACCCGAAGAAAGGATAGCAGCTACCTTTCAACTTATGTGATAATTCTGATTACCTTGGTAGTGGCTACCAAATATAGTATGTTGAGAAAGATTCCAAGATGGTGTGGCATGATATATTAGGAAAGTCTGCCATGAATGAAAGACACATGCCTCTTACTTGCAACTCTTCCCTAAATCCTTTGCATCAGGATAACAATAACTGTAGAAAGAGAATAGTATTGGTGATAGGCCAGAAAAAATAACTAATTTTGGAGAAAATGGGAATTAAAAACAGGCTATCCTAAAATATTGCCAGTGGGGTACCTTTGTAGCTACAGCAGTGAATAAAAGCACAGTCATATTTTTGGCACCTGTAACTATATTGCTCCTTCCTTCCTTAACTGGGAATATGAACATGAAACATGACTTTTATATTTATTCTCAAATTTAAACTATTTAAAATATCTAAGTTGATTATTGCAATAAGATCATTATATTGATACTAAAAATTGTACAAAAATTGATGAATAGAAGGCTTGTATTTTCATGTAAATACTCTTCTAATTTACTTTTTATTGAAGTATAGTTGATTTACAGTGTTGTGTTGAATATTATTCTTAACTGAGAAGAAATCAAGAGTTAACATTAACCCATCTGATTTTGAGTTCTGTAAGTGTAAAAGAGAATTAGAATTAGAAAAGGTGCTAGTTTCATTTTACAGGTGTGAGAACTCAAAGCAGAGTGCTTTGCTCAAAATCATCTGGGAGAATTAGGTAGGTTCTTGAATACAAATTTCTTTATACCAACATCATTCTTTTTCATTAAAAAATTATCCTCAGTAAGTATAACCATTTGCAAACTATAGAAGCCTGAACAATAATGTAACAGTAGTAATAGTGGTAGTAATGAAATCTTCATTTATTAAGTGCTTATCATATGGTACATGCTAGGCTGAATATTTTAAATTTCATCTTGTTAATCTTTACAATCTTATTGGTATAGAGCCAGTGTGTAGCAGAGTGTCTGGCATATATAACAGGTGTTTGTAAATATTTGTCAGTGAATGAATGAATCCTTAAAGAGGCAAAATGTGCTAAATGTGATGTCCCAAAGCAGCATTAAAAGTAAATAAGTACAGAAAAATAAATGAGAGAAAAGAAGTAAAGAATGGACATAACCAAATGAACAAATGCTGAAATTTTATAGGTCACAATGATAGCCAGCTGCAAGGAATTTCTAGATGTACAATTAAGAATAAATGAAAAGAAAGCATTGAATACTTTGAACAAAGATCCAAATCGGACAACTATCAGGTACAGAAATTAAATGTTTTAAATAATTTTTAAAAAGGTTTCATTCAGCTACAATAAGTAATAATAATAAAAGTTTGCCTTGTTTATTTCCAGATTTCCAATGGAAGGAAGGATTAAAACAAGAGAAATGAAAGTAAATTGGTAAAGAAAATTAATTGTTAAATGTCTTAAAATATTGATTACTTGTCCATGATTCATATTTATGAAGGTATTTTATAAGTTTAAAACATTTTAAATTTGTTTCCTTAATACAAAGAAAGAACATTTACATAAGAATGAGGAGTCAGCATGCAGATGTAAAATTAATTTCTCCAAACTCCCAAGTCTTTAATTTAAAAAGATAACTTGTGAATTTTTAAATCAACAAACACTGAGAGTGTGATCTGTTGAGGCGTGGTAGACAATAGAAAGAAGATGTGCTTCTCATCTACAAGAACTTTCAAGTTGGCTTGAATGAGAACCATGTGTATAAAAATAATTGACGGTATGAAAACACATATAGTAAGTGTCTGTAGAACATTAATGATGTTCTGCTGCTGCTGCTGCTAAGTTGCTTCAGTCGTGTCCGACTCTGTGCGACCCCAGAGACGGCAGCCCACCAGGCTCCCCCGTCCCTGGGATTCTCCAGGCAAGAACACTGGAGTGGGTTGCCATTTCCTTCTCCAATGTATGAAAGTGAAAAGTGAAAGTGAAGTCGCTCAGTCGTGTCCGACTCTTAGCGACCCCATGGACTGCAGCCCACCAGGCTCCCCCGTCTATGGGATTTTCCAGGCAAGAGTACTGGAGTGGGGTGCCATTGCCTTGGAAAGACATATTAAAAGAAATAACCTGAGTGAAGGAATGCATATGTGATAATGGGGTGACTGTTATGCCAGCAATGGGAAGTCTGTATAGAGGAGAGTAATTGGAAGAGTAAACTAAAATTACTTTGTAGCTTGTAATGACTTTACTGGGTTTGCAGTCACACAGGCAATGATACTTTTTCTAGATGCCAAGTGCTTGGTTTTCTAAGTAGTTATATCTTAGTGTTAATCAACTTGATTTAGATCACGTGAGTTCAAGTAAAAATGATTTTTTTTCATGGGGCTCAATAAAACCAGTTGGCCAAAGAATTTCCTTTTGTCTCCTTAGCTAAAGGAAGTCACTCTTTCTCTAGGATACTCCCTAAAGTCTTATTAAACTTTATCTCCCAAATACCTTGACATCTCAGAAACAAACTTCTCACTGTTGTATACTTATTCCTCAGGCAGATCTATAGCTTGGAGGGCAGAAGTTAGTGTTCTGTTTCTTAGCCATATTTCTCTAGAAATTTAAATATCCCTAGAGATCATACAGAACTTAGAGATCATGTACCCAAATCCTCTCATTTTACAAATGAAGTAAGTGATGCCTAGGTAAGTTCTGACTTGCTTGAGGTTATGGTGCTATACTGAGGACAGCTGTAGAATTAGAATCTAGGTCTCTTGAGTGTCACAATGGATTTCTCAATATACCCTGTTGCATTAACTACTGAGTCAAATTAAATCAAGGTATTTTTGCACAAGCATCTTGTTGGGAACACTATATTTGCAATTTTAATGCTTTCACTTACACCTTGCCTTAGATTGGATCATGCATTCTTTTGATTAGGACTGTCAGATTCTTAAAATTCATGACTTTCTAATTATTTCTATATGTATCATAGGGCTTCCCAGGTGGCGCACGTGGTAAAGAACCCACCTGCCAGTGCAGGAGATGTAAGAGATCGGGTTCAATTCCTGAGGGTCAAGAAGATCTCCTGAAGGAGGGCATGGCAGCCCACTCCAGTATTCTTGGCTGGAGAGTCCCATGGACAAAGGAGCCTGGAGGGCTACAGTCCATAGGGTTGCAAAGAGTCGACACAACTGAAGCAACTTGGCACACATGCTCACATATGTATCATAAATTAGCTTCCTTTTGTAATTTTCCACCTTATGTCACTACTTGACTAGGAAGAGTGACTGTCTGGGAGGCATTTTCTTAATCTAAAATGTACAGTCTTTTGGTGGGTAATGAAGGCTAATATTTACCACTTTCATGTCTCTCTCATATTCTTATTACTTTGCTGAATATCAGATCAGTTCTTTTACAGCCAGGTGTTAATCCTCTTAATTTTAAAATTTTATTTTATTTTATTTTATTTTTTTTTTCCAGAGATAGTGGAAGCTTCTATTAATAGTCTGCAGTGACTCAAAGAACTGATAGCATTTTTTTTTTTTTAATTTATTTCTCATGTGTTCCCCATCCTGAACCCTCCTCCCTCCTCCCTCCCCATACCATCCCTCTGGGTCGTCCCAGTGCACCAGCCCCAAGCATCCAGCATCGTGCATTGAACCTGGACTGGCATCTCGTTTCATACATGACATTTCACATGTTTCAATGCCATTCTCCCAAATCTTCCCACCCTCTCCCTCTCCCACAGAGTCCATAAGCCTGTTCTACACATCAGTGTCTCTTTTGCTGTCTCGTATGCAGGGTTATCGTTACCATCTTTCTAAATTCCATATATATGCGTTAGTATACTGTATTGGTGTATAAAATTTTAAAATTTTATCCTTCAACTTTCTGCCCTTTATCACTGTTTTTTAATTTTTCATAATTCTGAGGTCTATCTTCTTCAGGATTAGCTCTGTTTTCTTTGATTGGTATTTGTCAATGAACTTATAGGATGTGTTTCCAAATCAGTGATTTCTTTTCATATTTGTTTCTTCTTATATAATTCTTATATAAATCACCTTTATAATAAATAATGCATAGATTCATTTTTAAAGATTCAAAATTAAAATTTATAAAGCAAAAAATCAGGTCTCCTTTGACCCCCAGAAGTAACTATTATCAGTAGTTTTCTGTGGGTCATTCCAATTTCCTTTCTATTTATTTAGTACATATATATTTAATATGTGCTAATAGACATGTTATGTCTGTATATAAAAAGATCTTACTGTAATTATTGCTCTTGTGATATGAAGATTCTATATCAGTACCTACACATGTTAATCTCATTTATTTTAATACCAATGTATATTTTAACAGCAATGTATTCTATAGTATGAACATACTGTAATTTTTAACCATTCCTTTATTGATGAAGAGTTAGATGGCTTATAAATTTTTTCTATTACAAATAAGGCTGAAATGAACTTCTTTATATTTATGCCATATTTTTCAAGAATTTCCAGGTGAAAGGATATACATGAGAAGATTTAATATTTAATGCAAATTGCATTCAAAAAGCTTCTCTTATTTACAGTTGTCATCCACAGTGTAAAAAGAATGATTCCATACATCCTCCCAATACTTGTTTTGTATCTTTGAAGTTTTGTTAATCTAATGAGTGAAAAATTATATTAAAAAATTTTCAAATCTGTATTCCTGTCTTTCTGCCTTGCTTTCCCACACTTTCACACTGAGTACATGGCTAGAGCCAAGTGCAAAGGAGACAGAGAAATGTCTTGTTATTACTGTGCCTTTATTAAAATTAGGATTCTGCTATTAAGATGGAAATAGAAAATGAGTGTTACGTAGATAAAGCAGTCTGCCACATATCCTAAGATCATAGGACTTTTCCTATCATCTCTTCTAATACTTTAAAATCATTTGATTTTTATCTGAAGGCTTCTCATAGGTTTGGAGTTAATTTTTATGTGTGATATGAATTAAGAATTTAATTATATTTCATCCCTGAAAGACAGTCAGGAGTGTTTAATAAATATGTTGTCTTTCTCTCTTTGCTGATTGATTTGGAATGCCATCTTCACATAAACTAAATTCCTAAGGGTGTGATTCTGGACACTTACTGTTAGTCTGTTTATTTTGTTGCTATGACAATACCACATTGCTTTACTTACTACCATTTTATTGCATGTTTTGTTATCTGGTAAGGCAAGTCCATTCTTACTGTTCTTTAAAAAACATTTTGAATATTCCTGCATTTTTCCTCCCTATGAATTTTAGAATCAGTTTGTCAAGATCTAGGAAAAGGCCTTTTGAAATTGGTTTTATAGATTAGTTTGTGGAAGAATTCTTCTTTCTCGGTACTGAAATCTAAAAGTATGATATCTCTAGCCATCTACTCAGATCTTTCTGTGATATTTTATAACTCATCATTTAGGTTTTATATTTCTTCTTTAATTTTTTTTAATTGGAGGCTCATTACTTTACAATATTGTAGTGATTTTTGCCATACATTGATATGAATCGGACATGGGTGTACATGTGTTCCCCATCCTGAGCCTCCCTCCCACCTCCCTCCCCATCTCATCCCTCAGGGTCATCCCAGTGCACCAGCCCTGAGCACCCTGTCTCATGCATCAAACCTGGACTGGCAATCTCTTTCACATATGATAATATACATGTTTCAGTGCCATTCTCTCAAATTATCTCACCCCTGCCTTCTCCCACAGAGTCCAAAAGTCTGTTCCTTACATCTGTGTCTCTTTTGCCATCTTGTATATAGAGTCATCGTTACCATCTTTCTAAATTCCATATATATGCATTAATATACTCTCTTTGTGCTTTTCTTTCTTACTTCACTCTGTATAATAGGCTCCAGTTTCATCCATCTCATTAGAACTGATTCAAATGTGTTCTTTTTAATCGCTGAGTAATATTCCATTGTGTATATGTACCACAACTTTCTTATCCATTCATCTGCCAATGGACATCTAGGTTGCTTCCATGTCCATAGCTTTGACTATATGGATCTTTGTCGGCAAAGTGATATCTTTGCTTTTTAACACACTGTCTAGGTTTGTCATAGCTTTCCTGCCAGTGCTTTACAATTTTCAGAAGTTTCACACACATGATTTCGTATAATGCCATAATAATTCTATATTCCTCCTACCCTTATATTGCCCTGCCCCCATCTCTCTCCCCACTGGTAATCACCAGTTTGTTCTTTGGATCCATGAATCTGTTTCTTTTTTTTTTTTTTGCTTTATTCACTAATTTGTTGTATTTTTTAGATACCACATAAAAGTGATATTATATAATAATTGTCTTTCTCTGTCTGAATTATTTGACTTAGCATGCTGTGCTGTTCTTAGTCGCTCAGTCATGTCCAGCTCTTTGCAACTCCATGGACTGTATCCATCCGTCTATTGATGACTCTTAGGTTGCTTCTGTTTGGGGATTGTATATAATGCTGCTGTGAACACTGGGGTGTATAACCATTTCTAAATAGATGTAACAAAATAATTTTCAGAAGCATATATTGTAGCCAAAAAATAATTAACCTGTTATGTTGTTTTTTAGTCCTGTCGGACTCTTTTGCAACTCCATGGACTGTAGCCTGCTAGGCTTCTCTGTCCATGAGATTTCTGAGGCAGGAATACTGGAGTGGGTTACCATTTCCTTCTCCAGAAGATCTTCCTGACCCAGTGATCAAATCCATGTCTCCTGCATTGGCAGACAAGTCCTTTTTTACTACTGAACCACCAGGGAAGCCCCAATTAGTCTATAGTTTCAGCTATATACATCCATTCTGAGATGTGAGTTAGTTGCTTCTTTCTATTTTCATATATTGTTTACTAAAAGCAAGCCATGAAATATAACTATTCTACCCTTTGTCTTTGTATACCAGTTTTTGATCTTATAAGAGATCCCCCCCCAGAACATACGAGTCTAATGATTTTAGTTAGAATCTTAGGGGGATTTGCATATCAAGGCCTGGTTAGATAAGTAAACAGATAAAAGAGGTAGCAAAGACCTGAGATACAGTAGTTACAATAGATAATAACTCCTTTTCTCCCCTCTTACCACCACTCAAATTTTTATAGCCAAGCAACTGCTTGTTTCTAATAATCAACTAATAAGCTGCTGCTGCATCGCTTCAGTTGTGTCCGACTCTGTGCAACCCCATAGACTGCAGCCCACCAGGCTCCCCCATCCCTGGGATTCTCCAGGCAAGAACACTGGAGTGGGTCGCCATTTCCTTCTCCAGTGCAGGAAAGTGAAAAGTGAAAGTGAAGTCGCTCAGTCGTGTCTGACTCTTAGCGACCCCATGGACTGCAGCCTAGCAGGCTCCTCTGTCCATGGGATTTTCCAGGCAAGAGTACTGGAGTGGGGTGCCATTGCCTTCTCCGACTAATAAGCTACCAACCTTCAAATGTTGAACAGAATCTTCAGCACCTAACAGGATGCTTTATAAATCAGCAGGCACTTAATAAATATTTGTTGATTATATAAATTGTGTTGTTTTCTATAATACTTATATATAGTAAAGTTCAAAGACAGAGCTGCATTGGAGAAGAATATGAAAACAATTTTAGATGTATTGAGGTGGAAAGAAAAAACAGTCTAAGTGCAAGTGCCCTGTGATCACTTGAAATTTATCAGTCTAGAGATTATAATGAAAGTCTTGAGAAGAAATGAGATTTTTTTTTGAGAAAAAGAGAGGTTGAGTGAATAAAGAAGAGTAGAGAAATAAGAACTGACTGAGAGGTTGGGAAGAGGAAGTCAACAATGACTTGCAACAATAATGATAAAAGATACAGAGCTGTATAATGTCACAGAAATCAAGGCAGAGAGGAATTTTAAGAAGACAGACTTCAGCCACTGTGTCAAATATTGTGAGATAGTAACTTTTAAAAAGAAATAATGAAATTTCTTCTTTCCCCAGTCTTATTCAGGCTCAGCTAGGATGCATTCCCGTACAAGACTTTGCTTTGACGCAAGACACCGCAAAGATTTTCAGAAATGGCTCACGAATTACAAGATGTATGTTATAGGCTTATTAGATTTTCAGTATTTCCCCAGTAAAATAGTATACTATATTTAATACTGGAAACTTTTTTTTTTTTTAGGGTTATCAGATTTTGTGGCTACTCAAGAAAAGTTTGCGGTATTATTGAACAGTTTGATTTTAGCTAAATGTTTTAGATGTAAACTTTGGGAAAACTCTCCACATGTATCCAAACAGCTGGAAAAAATTGGTAGGTAATGGTACAGGTAGGCAGTGTATCAATGTCTGCAATTTATTTTTGTTTTTCACTGTTAGGAAAATTGTTCTATGATGGTAGACCTTTAAGGAAAAGTGTGCCTATGGGCCTAAGTAAGTTACTGTACTTTCCTTCTCTTGAAAATCTGATTTTCATTTTCTTCTGCTTAAAGAATTCATTTGAAATCAATTTGGAAATCTAACAAAAATGAATACTCTTATTTTAAAATTTGTTCTGAAACCAAGAGTGAAATTTTGTTTTAGTAATTAGGTAACTATATTGTGTTCTTTCTTCTACTTTTATGACTATTTGGTTTTGATCTCAATGACAAGGTACAGAGCTAGCAGTCCTGGTCATTCCTAATTCATTACAAAAAATTATGCCACTTATTTGTACCTTTTCCTCTTTTTGCAGTAACATTTCAATGTTAGTACTGATTTTCATAGAGATACTATAAAATTCTGTAGACAAATTTATTTCCTGTTGGGATCTAGCTCAGAACACGAACTGAAAAACTCTAGAGGGTGCTATTTACAAAGACTGGGATATGCCTCAAACACTTTGGAATTTTCCAGTTTGGTGTCTGGCTTTGTGACCCTACTCCTTCTTAGATAGCTAGGACTCCAAAAAGACAGTTGTTTTTTCATGACTGATAGTCTTATTGACTGTATAACTTTATATGCATCTTGGGGACATTAAAATTTTAGATAATGGGTTGCTAAGGGTTCTCTGATTATTCCTTAGAACAAAGATCTCTAACTATTTTGTGAGGAAGTACTACTTTGTATTTCCTTGAAGTTTGAGATCAGTGAGGGAAATCAGTCAGGAGCTAACCAGTCCTGGGAGCTGGGGTGAAGGTGGAGATTGGATCATGAAAGTAAGATCAAAGTAGAAAGTTTCTTGATTAATGGCTCACCTTCCTGTCAGTATATAAGTGGTGGCAAAGCAAATGCCACACCCACTCCACAAATACAAGATTTCTGAATTAGGGAGGAGGTTACATACAACATTTAGGAAATCACAACTTTCAGAAAAATTTGAACTTAGGTAAATGGTTAATAATATTATAGCACTAAAACACTTATCTTAGAAAAGTAGAAAGGTCTCAAAACAGTGATTTCAGTTTCCATGTTATGAGAAAAAGAGCAAATTAAGCCCAAAGTGGGCAGAAAATAAGAAATAATTTTGAAAGAACATAAATAAATTAAAAACAAAAATATAAATGAAACAGAAACATGATTATTTTAAAATCATTAATACTGTAGTCAGACTGATCAAGAAATAAAGAGAAAAGATACAAATTTCCAATAACAAAAATGTGAGATATAACTATAGATCTTATAGATAACAAAATGATAGGAAGAAAATGTTACAAAACACCTTATATCATTAAATTCCTCAACTTTGATGAAATGGGAAAATTCTTCGAAAACACAAATTGACAGAGTCCACTCAAGAAGAAACAGCATGAGTAGGATATATTTATTAAATAAATTTCTGGTTTAAAACTTACAAAGAAAACCCCATGCATAGAAGGCTACACTGGTGAATTCTACTGAACATTTAAATAAGAAGCGGTATTAATTCTAAACACTTTTTCAGAAAATTTAAAGGGTGGGGGGTGATAGTTCCCAACTCATTCTATGAGGCCAGCATTGCCTTGTTATCAAAACCTAATGAAGACATTCAAGAAAAGGACAGACCAGTAGCTCTTAGTAATATAAATGCATTAATTCTTTATAAAATTTTAACAACTTGGACCAGTGATAAATAAAAGGGGGAACATATCATGGCCAAATGTGGTTTATTCCAGCAATACAAGATGAGTTTACCACTTGATGTCAATCAGTGTAATTTATCATATTAACAAACTAAAAAATACCAGATGGTCATCTCAGTAATGTTAAAAAATTTGACAAGATGCAAAATCCATTTCTAATAAAACTCTCAACAAATTTAAAAAGGAAGGAAATTTCTCAAACTGATGAAGAACATCTATGAAAAACCTATAGCTAACATTATATTTAATAGTGAAAGACTGAATGCTTTACCTCTAAGATCAGGAATGAAATAAGGATGCCCACTGTTACTAATTCCAGTAAACATTATACTAGAGGTTCTAACCAGTACAATCAGCCAAGAAAAAGAAATAAAAAGGGTACAGTTTAGAAAAGAAAGAAGTATACATGTTTTTATTAACACATGATCAGATGGTCATCTGTGTAGAAAATTCCATGGAAGGTAGGAGAGGTTCAGCATGGTTGAAGGATACAAGGTCAATGTGTAAAAATTAATTGTATTTCTACATACTAGTAAGAAAAAATCAGAAGCTAAAATTAGAAAAACTATGCTTTATTAGTTTTCTACTGCCATTATAACAAATTACCACAAACTTTGTGGCTTAAAGCACCAGAAATTTATTATCTTTAAAGTTCTATAGATTTCTGATGTGGGTCTCACTAGGATAAAATCAAGGTTTGGCAAGGCTGTTTTCCTTAGGGGTGAATCCATTTTCCTGCCTTCAACTTCTAGAGAATACTTGATTCCTTGATCATAGCCCTTTTCCTCTATCTTCAGAGGCAACAAGTGATCTTAGATTTGGCAGAGATATCTTAGATACAGTGCAAAAGCACAAACTATAAAAGAAAAAAAGTGGATTTAATCAAAACTTAAAACTTTGCTTTTCATAAAATACTGTTAAAGAAGGAGGAGGAAGAAGAGAAAATAAGCCACCAGACTGTAAGAAAATATCTGCAGAACATATATGTTATGGAGGACTTGTACTTAGAATATATAATAAGACAAACCACTGAATAAAACAGTGGGCAAAAGATTGAAACAAACATAATCAAAGAAGATGTGTGTATGGCAAATAAGTACCTGAGAAGATGTTCAACATCATTAGTCATAAGAGAAATGCAAATTAAAATGACAATGTGATACCAGTACACATCCACACAATTCAAATTAAATTTGTTAATTTAATTATATTTATCAAAATTTTATTAAATTTATTAATTTAATTTAGCACACTTAAAATTATACAGTACACACAGTACACAATTAAAAATTGACAGAGTGCTGGAGAAAATATGGTTCAACTGGAACTCTCACTGTGGAAATGTAAAATGTTAAAACCACTTTGAAAAACCATTTGATTATTTCTTTAAAAGTTCAGCATAAACCTACCATGCCACGTGGTCCTGTCATGGTTAGGTACCCAAGAGAAATAAAACCATGTGGACACACAATTCTAGTAACAAAGACATTTGAAAACAGCCTAAATATCCATGAACAGGCAAATGGAAATTAGTGTTATATCCCATGGTATGAATATATATACTCAGCAATAAAAAAGGCATGAAGTGTTGACACAAATAACAACATGGATGAATCTTACAATATAATCATACAGAGTAGAAGAAGCCAGACTAATTACATTTAAATGAAAGACTAGAAAATAGAATAGTAATAGAAAGCAGATCAGTGGTTGCTTAGGGACAGTGTGGGAAGGGCAGGACAAATTACAAAGGGGCACAAGAAAACTTTTAGAGGCAATAGTGTTTTTTATTAGCTTGGTTATAGTGATAGTTTTTCATACACAAACACATGAAATCACATGTCAAGTTTATTGTAAATCAGTTATATTCAGTCAATAAAATTGTAAAAGTGAAAAAATATTCACTCACCAAATGAGCAAAAACTAAAGTCTTGTGGGGAGATAAAATAAGGTTATGAACATGCTCATGCAGTGTTGGTTGGAGCTTAAGTCTAATGGTGTCAATTAAATTGCACAATCTTTTTAAAACAGCTGTTTCACTAACAGTTAAATTTATAGAAATATTTCCACAAAGGTACAAATATAAATTTGTACAAAGGTACAAATTATTTACCATTGCATAATCTTAAATGATCATGGCATCTGGTACCATCACTTCATGGGAAATAGATGGGGCAACAGTGGAAACAGTGGCAGACTTTATATTTTTGGGCTCCAAAATCAATGCAGATGGTGACTGCAGCCATGAAATTAAAAGACACTTACTCCTTGGAAGGAAAGTTATGACCAACCTAGATAGCATATTCAAAAGCTGAGACATTACTTTGCCAACAAAGATCCGTCTAGTCAAGGCTATGGTTTTTCCTGTGGTCATGTATGGATATGAGAATTGGACTATGAAGAAGGCTGAGCACCGAAGAATTGATGCTTTTGAACTGTGGTGTTGGAGAAGACTCTTGAGAGTCCCTTGGACTGCAAGGAGATCCAACCAGTCCATTCTGAAGGAGATCAGCCCTGGGATTTCTTTGGAAGGAATGATGCTGAAGCTGAAACTCCAGTACTTTGGCCACCTCATGCGAAGAGTTGACTCATTGGAAAGGACTCTGATGCTGGGAGGGATTGGGGGCAGGAAGAGAAGGGGGCGACAGAGGATGAGATGGCTGGATGGCATCACTGACTCGATGGGCGTGAGTCTGAGTGAACTCCGGGAGTTGGTGATGGACAGGGAGGCCTGGTGTGCTGCCATTCATGGGGTCGAAAAGAGTCGGACACAACTGAGCGACTGAACTGAACTGAATCTTAAATGCTCACCAGTAGCAAAATGATTAAAGTATGAATTATCCATAAAAATGATTATTAATAAAATTTCACTATATTTGAAGAAGTCAGTCTTTCTGACTTGCTAGAATATTGTCAGTCTGGGCATCAGTTGCATTCTATCCCTTCCAAATTGTTGAACACAAACATGTTTTTCACACTTCCTCAGTACAGCTAAACAGAAAGAAACAAATATTGCCCAGCAAAATTCATGCAATAGAAAAGTGAGAGAATCCAAACAAAAAAGTAAATTGAGCATCAGGAAAAAATAATGAGTACAAGTTGATTTTCAGCAGTGTTTATCAGCTAAAAATTAAAACTCAGGAAAGGTTTTAAGGGAAAATTGAGATTAAAATTAAGGAATTAAGAATACTAGGAGTTGTGTCTTAGGAATGAGTAAGAGAAATTCTCAAAAATAGTCAGCTTTGAGTAAAGAAAGGAGTATCATACCCTGCCCAGTAATATATATTCCTTAAACAAGCTTGTACTACTTTGGAAATTTATACTTCTGACAATATTTTCTATTTGAGGATTTGGCTAAATTCATTCATGTGAGTATAAGAATTAAAAATTACAGTTTCTTAAATGCATGAAGAAAGAGAAAATGTACAAAGGCAGAAGAGCTCTTTGTGTTTAAGAGCTCTTTGTGTTTAAGGAGCAAAATTAAAGTTGATGTGGCTGCAGTATAGTCAGCAAGAGGGGAATGGCAAGAAATTAAATTGGAGAGGTAGGCTGTGGTCAAGTCACTAGGTAAGAGAGTTTTAAATTGCCACTTTATTCTAAATGCAATGGAAAGACATTGGAAATTTTAGGCAGAAGAGTAAAATTATCTAAATTAGTACAGCAACAGAGAGAGAACTCAATTTCTAAGACAAATGCTCAGAGAGCCATAGCTTCATAAAGTAATATTCCATCCCTGAATCATGTTGCCTTTAAAAAAAAAAAAAACACGAGTATAACCATAAATGTTTCTTGGTACTTGCTCTGTGGATGACATAAGGTAAAACTAAGGGGTTGAGACATCACGTGAATCAAAGAATTCCTCTTTATTTTATAAAGCATATGCGTGTTCTATTTGAGTTTGAAAAAATAAATATGAACAACCAAATAATGTCACAGACCAATCAATCCAATTGAGACTATCTTTTTAAAACTTTAAAAATCATTAGTCTGCTCTCAGATTTTATAGTAATGTAGATGTTAAATATTTAAGTGTAGATTTAGTTTAAAATGTATTGTTTAAAAACTACTGTTTGATTAATTTTCCACAGGTATAACATTATCAAATGCTATGGTAAATGCAGGTTTGACTTCCTTTAAAAAAATAGAAGAAACAGATGCAAGGGAACTTGAGCTGGTATTTAATATTTAATTATTCCTAATGTTACTTGAATTCTGTATACATTTCAAAGCCTGACATTTATATCTTTATTTCTACTAAAAAAATGATTTTCCCCATCATAGTCATTATATATTTTTAATTTAAAATTTTGGGTAATAAGTGTATTAAAACTATTAACTCTAAAAGATATTTTACTAAAAGAGTTTTTAGTGTTATAGTAAGAATATAATGATATAAGTATGTTGTTTTAGATTTTAAATAGACATCCCCCTTTTGGAACTCAGATAAAAGAAACAGTGATGTATCTACCAAAATATGAACTTGAAGTGGAACAGGTAAATATTTTCTATTTTTCATATGTTTTGATTTTCAGGAATAAAGCTACCCATAGCTGATTTGGAACTGAGTATAAGTAGTAAGGTTATTTTTAACACATTTTATGCCTATCCTTTTTTAAAGATTACAAGATATAGTGATACCATGGCAGAAATATTAGTGACTGTTATATTAAGAAACTTTGAACAGCTACAAACTAAAAGAACAGCATCAAATTCTCACTATGTCACCTTGATCATAGGTGATGCAGATAATCAACTGGTTTTTAAGCACAAAATTATGTAAGTATGAAATTTCTGTTTATTTTATTTTAAAGCATGTATTATAAAAGAAAAATTCTGCTGAAGAAAAGAGTAGTAAAATAATGGTGGGGTCAATTAAATTACATTTTCCTGATTCTATAATGGGACATAGGAAATTGTCTATTAAAGAAGGTATTAATATTAGGTCTGTTTTAGATTATTTAGTACTCAAATTAACAAAGTATAAAGTCATTGGTTTGAAACAAGTAATAGATGACCTTTAGGAGTAGCTCTAATTCAGTATTGCTGAACTTTCTTATTTTGTTGCTTTTCTCCTATAATTCATGACCTTATTACTCTTTGAGTGCAATCTTCAAAATATGTTTTCTATTTCTGTATTAAAATTTAACTGCTAGAGCCACTGTAGGATCCAGGCAACCAGATCCAATAGATGAAGGAGATACCTTGCCTTATATTTTGTTTGCATATCATTCTATAATTTTCACTTCAGCCTTTTTTCTGATACTCTTATATATTTTCTCCCAGGGGTGTCATAAGCAAATTCTGAGGATAATAGTTGTAGCTGCAACTAATACTTTTTGAGCACTTAGTAAGTTCCAGGTATTGAACTGTTTAATCATTATATAGGTAGTCTATAGCAAAAACTAGATTCGAAGCCCAGCATTCTGACTCCAGAGTCTATGCTCCTAAGCATATAATATACCTATGAGTTCAGGATGGTACTAACTGAAATGGGAATCTACTAACTGTTGCCAGTGTACTGGAAGATACTTTCCTAAAACACCCCATGCAAGGATCCTAAAGAGATATGCTTTTCACTGATAATTACTCTCCTGCAACTAGCCTTAATACACTTACAGAGAATATATAATTATATAAATCTTTATTCTCTGTGACAAGTAAATCTAATGACTTTGACTATAGAAGGCTAAAATAAGTTCAATCACAGAATTGACTGCTGGTGATATGATGTTATTAGGTACAAACTATTTCATATCATTTAAAAAATACTCAAAGTTCTCACAAATCCATGTAACTTATGTATAGCCATTTAAAAGTGGTAGTGATTTAAGGGCAAGATCATAGGTTATCAAGAACAACTATATGTACAGGTGGGCTTGAAGTGATTGTGTGCAACTTAGAACCAGCTGTTGGGTGAACATATAGTTAAGTAAATTATGGAAATGGTAGCTCCATTGAAATTCCATTTTCCCTATCCAAAGAACTTGGGGAAAGTAGTTTTCAGAAACTGACTTAAGTTTACTACCAGATGCGATATACCTTAGTATCAATTAGCCCTTGACAATTAATTTATTATTTCATTTAACATTCAAGATCACAATTTAAGTGACACATTGCTTTTTTCAGGGATTCTGTTTTGCTAAAAGCTGGAAATTGGGCTAAAAAGTTTGATGTGAGGAGAGCTCTTAAATCTGAAAATCTTAGCATAAATCTAATTAGTTCAGAATATGGTAAGTTCATTGAAATAATGAATACATGAATGTAAAAAATATGATAGCACTTAAAAATTTCCTTTATGTAAACAGAAAACATAAGTGATATTGTATAAAAATAATTTAAGTAAAATGAATAATTTTAAAGGAAGTTTCATGTATTTGAGTATGTAAAGATAATGTAGACTAGGATAATAAAATTAAATTTTCGTCTGTTCATTTATAGACATTTTCTTTTTTAAGGTAAATTTCAATTATTGTAGGAGCATTGATTTTTATTTTTATGACAGATGTGTACTTTTTCACTTGTTATACTTTTCTAAAGTTTCTTTAAAACATTTTTATTTCCTGAACTTGTTAGACTTTTTAGTTCAACAAAGTATAAAATATAAGAGGTATAAAAATAAATAAATGGTCTCATGCATGAATATATATGACTTAAGCATTTGTATGCTTTTTTTTCTTTTTCCAGTTGGACTTGATATACAGCGCAAATTTACAGTCTTTTACTCAGGACCCAAGAGATTTGGAAATCAAATAATTATACAAAAAAAATCAGAAACAGAGATTTCCCATTCTGAACATTCAGATAGATCTACTGTAGCAGGCCCCAAAAAAGGTAAATAGCTGTGTTTATTCCTGTTTTGCATTAAAGCAAATATAAGGCTGGGGATGGTATCATCAGTATAGTATTGCTTCATTTAGATTGTGGATACTCTGGAATTAGATGTTTCAGTTCAGTTCAGTTCAGTTGCTCAGTCGTGTCCGACTCTTTGCGACCCCATGAATTGCAGCACGCCAGGCCTCCCTGTCCATCACCAACTCCCGGAGTTCACTCAGACTCACGTCTATCGAGTCAGTGATGCCATCCAGCCATCTCATCCTCTGTCATCCCCTTCTCCTCCTGCCCCCAATCCCTCTCAGCATTAGATGTTTAGGCTTTCTAATAATTGCATTAATAATATATAGTAGGAATTCTTATAGTTAGTATTTGTCAAATTGGGGTGATTTTTTATTTCTCCATCAGTTTTGAATGAGATCCTTGCTGGGTACAGTAATCTTGGTTGTAGGTTTTTCCCTTTCAGTTCTTTAAATATATCCTGCCATTCCCTCTGGCCTGCAGAGTTTCTGTTGAAAGATCAGCTGTTAAATGTATGGGGTTTCCCTTGTATGTTACTTGTTGCTTTTCCCTTGCTGCTTTTACTATTCTATCTTTGTTAGTTTGATTGGTATGTGTCTTGGCATGTTTGTCCTTGGTTTTATCCTATATGGGACTCTTTGCCCCTCTTGGACTTGACTGATTATTTTCTTTTCCACGTTGGGGAAATTTTCAACTATAATCTCTTCAAAATTTTCTCATACCCTTTCTTTTTCTCTTCTTCTTCTGGGACCCCTATAATTCGAATAGTGGTGCATTTGATATTGTCCCAGAAGTCTCTGAGACTATCCTCAGTTCTTTTCATTCTTTTTGCTTTATTCTGCTCTTCAGAAGTTATTTCCATCATTTTATCTTCCAGCTCACTGATTCATTCTTCTGCTTCAGGTATTCTGCTATTGATTCCATCTAGAGTATTTAATTTCAGTAATTGTAGTATTTGTCTCTGTATGTTTATTCTTTAATTCTTCTATGTCTTTGTTAATTGATTCTTGCATTTTCTCCATTCTGTTTTCGAGATTTTTGATCATCTTTACTGTCATTATTCTGAATTCTTTTTCAGGTAATTTTTGTATTTCCTCTTTATTTGGACTTCTGTGTTTCTAGTTTGTTCCTTCATTTGTGTAGTATTTCTCTGCCTTTTCAATATTTTTTTTTAATTTATTGTGTTTGAGGTCTCCTTTTCCCAGGCCTCAGGTTGAATTTTTTCTTCCTTTTGGTTCTGCCCTCCTAAGGTTGATCCAGTGGTTTGTGTAAGCTTTGTATAGGGTGAGATTTGTGCTGAGTTTTTTGTTGTTGTTGTTTTTCCTCTGATGGGCAAGGCTGAGTAAGGTGGTAATCCTGTCTGCTGATGATTGGGTTTGTATTTTTGTTTTGTTTGTTGTTTAAATGAGATGTCCTTCACAGGGTGCTACTGGTGGTTGGGTGATGCCAGGTCTTGTATTCAGGTGGTGTCCTTTGTGTGAGTTCTAACTATTTGATACTCCCTAGGGTTAGTTCTCTGGTAGTCTAGGTCTTGGAGACAGTGCTCCCACTCCAAAGGCTCAGGGCTTGATCTTGAGCTGTAGAGATAACCTTCACCATTCATGGCCACATAGAGGCTGGCCTTCACCCACTGGATGGCCACCACATGCAGGCCCACAGGGATTAGATTGAAGAGGGTGTAGTCGCTGTTTTCGTCCTTGGTCCCATCGACAGTACCATCTGGGTACATCCTCAGGAAATATCCCTGCTGGCTGAATACCATCGTCACAATTCCTTTCAGCTGAGGTTCACTTAGCCTGCTGCTGGACCTCAGGCTCCTTCCAAAGAGACACTGCAGCATTTGTACTCCTTTCTTCGAAGAAAGCTCAAAAATCTTCTGCGGTGATTTTTGGCGAAAAAAATTGACTAGTTTTTATATATGTATCCCCTTTTCATACCCACTTCATTCTTATGGCCATGGTAGGGAGAGAGTAAGTGATATACAAGAATGAACAGATTTGATAAGACAAAGCAGGTGACAACTTTTTTTTCTTTATTATGGGACATTCAAATAGAGATTCAAATAAACATTCAAATAGAGAGTAGAAAGAAGTGTATATGTACCCATCATCCACCTTAAACAGTTCTCAGCTCAGGGTTCATATTTCCCCTTGTATTTTTTTGAAGAAAATCAGATATTATATTATTTCCTCCATAAATGTTTTAGTATATATTTGTAAGGATTTAAGAAAAAATAACTGTATTACATAAAAAACTGCTGCTGCTGCTAAGTAACTTCAGTCGTGTCCAACTCTGTGCAACCCCATAGATGGCAGCCCACCAGGCTCCGCCATCCCTGGGATTCTCCAAGAGCACTTCAGTTCAGTTCAGTCGCTCAGTCGTGTCCAACTCTTTGCACTAATGGTAACTAATTATTTTCCAATACTGAGTTAATGTTCAAATTGTTGATTACTCATAAATATCATAGATATATCATCTTGATACCATCTAGATATACCAGATTGGCTCCTGAATCCTTTTGCTATGTCCTTAGTAGTTTTGATCGCTTTCATGCTGTATGGGATGATATGATGTTCTAGGCTTACCTTTTATAATTCCAGCCTCAGACCTGTAATAAGCCTTTTCTCCAAAGATCCCTGGTTTCTTTTCATGATAAATAATTTGTGTGCTTGAGGAGCTCATTGCCATTGAGAGATTATCTCTTACCTTTTTCCATGCACAGAATTATGAAATATGTGATTTTTTGTTTTTAAAGACAAAATACATAATTTATTTATAGTTAAATGTCCAAATAAAATTCAGAGCTATAGTATTTATCCTTAAAGTCAATGGTCTATACTCAGTGATCTGTATCTCCTTTCTGACATGCTGAGAAATTTGATTCTCAATGATTACAAAAATGATAGAATGCTACTAATCTTCTTTATTCTATATTATACACACAATTAGTTGTTATTTATCAAGTTAACAGCACCAAACTGCACTTTTTTTGGCTGCATCACACAGTTTGTGGAATCAGCCATTCACTATGTTTTCCTGACAAAGCAAAAAGCAAACCCTTGCTGGTGGAATATAATGTAGTCCAAAATCTGTAGATATTAATGTCTGCCATACAATAAGAACTTACGAAACCTGCAAAGAGGCAGGACCATATGACTCATAATTAACTATATAAGAAAATGAAACAGGCCTGTAGGTGATTCAAATGGTAGAGTTGGCATTTAAAGATTATAAAACAACTGTGATTAATATTTTCAAGAAAATAAGGGGAGGAAATATACAAAATTAATGAAATGATGGAAATTTTCACCAGAAAATTGGAATTCCTAGAGATTTAAATGAACTTTCTAGAACTGAAAAATGTAGTATCTTAAGTGAAGAACTCATTAGGTAGGTTTAATATTAGTTTGGATATGTTCAAACACAGGATTTATGAACTGTTAGACATATCAATAGAAAATATTCAAATGGAAGCCCAGAGATAAGAGACCAGAAAGAACACAAAACAGTATAATACTCAAAATGCTAACATATGCATAAAGTCTGAGTAGAGAAAGAATGGGACAAATGCAGTATTCAAAGAGACAGGCTGAGAACATTCCAAAACAGTGAAAGACATCAATCTACAGATTCAGAATTTCAGCAAGCCCAAGAAGAGATAAATACACAGAAGACCACATAAGACTGAAAATGAAGAGATAAAACATGAATTAACAATATCAAGAATGAAAAAGGTGATATCATTACAGATCGTATAGGCATAAAAAATCTGCTAAGATATTATAAATAACTTTACCAATAAATTTGACATGATTTAGGTAAAAAGGAACAAATACCTTAAGAAGAAATCTTACCAAAACTGACAGAAGAAAGAAAATCTGAGTAGTCTTGACACTAGTAATAAAACTGAAGAAATTTAAAAAGATCTTTACATAAAGAAATCCTGAGGTTCAGATGACTGCATTTTCTTATATAGTTAATTATGAGTCATATGGTCCTGCCTCTTTGCAGGTTTCATAAGTTCTTATTGTATGGCAGACATTATATCTACAGATTCTGGATTATGTTATATTCCACCATACAAGAGATGTGGCTATGCCCCCTGGATCAGGAAGATCCCTTGGAATAAGAAATAGCAACTCACTACTATTCTTGCCTGGAAAATTCCATGGACAGAGGAGCCTAGTGGGGTACAGTCCATGGGGTCACAAAGAGTCAGACATGACTGAGCACACAGAACAGCACAGCAATGTAAAACTTACCCAAAGTTTTTTATAAAAAATGAATATTTTCTAATGTTTTAATTTTCAAAAGCCAGCATGACTTTGACTTCAAAACTTGGCAAGGACATTAAAAGAAAAAGAAATTGTTCAAACTATTAGCAAGTGGAATCTAGCTACATATTTAAAAAGCATAATACAGTACAGTTAAGTATAGCTTATTCTACCTGTGCAAGAAAGCCTTAGCATTTAAAAATGGATCAATATAATTCTTACATTAACAGGGGAAAAAAAAACATGTGATCCTTTTTATGGATGTCAAAAAAAGGTTGACAAAAATCCAGTGTTTTTATTAAAAATATATAGTAAATGTTATACACAATATTGAAATATTTTTAAAACTTTCTTATTTAAATGGAGAATGATGAAATGGTCTTCTCTATAACTACTTCTTTTTAATATTGTGATAAAAGCCCTAGTCAGTACAACTATTTAGAAAAAGAAATATAAGGGATAAGGATTGGGAAGGAAGAAGTAAACTATCATTACTTGAAAGCAACATGATTATGTACCTAGAAAATATAAAAGACTCTGTGGACACACTATTAAAATTAGTATATAAATTTAGAAACATCACTGGATACAGAGTCAATGTTAAAAACTTCCCATCAAAAAAGAATAAAATGCTTAATAAATTTGACAAAATGTTAAATTTTGTTGACAGTGCAAGATGTGAGCACTGCAAACTATAAAACAGCATTGGAAGAAATTAAAGAAGATGTAAATAGATGGAAAAATATACCATGTTTGTGGATTAGAAGTCTTAATATCACTAAGATGGCAATATTTCCTAAATTATTTCAAAAAATCAATGCAATCCCTATTCAAAATTCCAGCTTCTTTTGACAGAAATTTACAAGTTGATTCTAAAATTCATACGGAAATGTAATGGACCCAAAATATCCAAATCAATCTTTAAAAAAAGAACATACATGGAGACTCACAATTCCTGATTTCAAAGCTTACTATAAAACTTAATCAAGGTAGTGTATTTGTGTTATGTTGTTAGTCACTCAGTTGTGTCTGACTCTTTACGACCCCATGGACTATAACCCTCTATGCTCCTCTGTTCTTGGGATTCTCTAGGCAACAATACTGGAGTGGGTTGCCATTTCCTTCTCAAGGGGATCTTCCCAACCCAGGGATCGAGCCTGGGTCTCCCATATTGCAGGCAGATTCTTTACCATTTGAGCCATCAGTGATTCCCAAGATAATGTAGTACTGGTATAATAATAGACCAATAGAATATAATTGAAAGTACAGAAATAAATGTACTAAATGTAAATGTAATAAATACATCTATGGTCAATTGATTCTGATCAAAGATGCCAAAACAATTCAGATGGGAAAGAACAGTGTTTCACCAAAAATGGCTAGGCATCTGGATAACCACTTGCATTAGTTTGAACCTCTACTTCATCCTACATATAAAAATTTACTCTGAATGGATCAGTGACCTAAAGATAAGAGTTAAAATGTAAAACCCTTAGAAGAACACATGAGTGTATATTTTCATGACCTTGGATTAGGCAGTAGTTTATTAGATATGACACCCAAAGCTCAGGCAACCAAAGGGGGAAAAAAAAAGCAGATGAATTGAACTTTATCAAGATTGAAAACTTTTGTGCTTCAAATGAAACTATCGAGAAAGTGAAGAAAAAGTATGTGGAAAACAATCCATAGAATGAGAAAATATTTGCAAGTCATATATCTGATAAAAGAGTAGTATCTAGTATATATAAAGAAATCTTACAGCTCAACAAATAAAAAGACAAACAACCCAATTAAAACTGGTCAAAGAATTTAAGTAGATATTTTTCAAAGAAGAACTACAAATGGCCAATATACAACATGAAAAGATGTCCAACATCATTAATCAATACAGAAATTCAAATCAAAACCAGGGTGTTACCACCTAGTAGGATGGCTTTAATAAAAAAATGGACAATGACAAATGTTGGCAAGGATGCAGAGAAATTGAAACTCTCACACTTTTGGTAGTGAGGATGTGAAATTGTGCAGCTGCTTTGGAAAACATTTTGTCAGTTCCTCAAACAGTTAAACATAGAATTACCATGTGATCTAGGAATTCCTCCTTTAGGTATATGTCCAAATGGATTAAAAAATACTCATAAAAATGTATTTGTGAATGTTTATAGTAGCGTTATTCCTAACAGCCAAAAAATAGAAACAACCCAAATATCTATCAACTAGCAGATAAGGAAAATGTGGCATATTCATTTAGTGGAATGTTACTCGGCCATAAAGAAGAATAAACTACTAATATATGCTACAACATAGATGAACCTTGAAAACATTCTAATTAGAGAAGCCAGTCACAAAAGATCAGATACTGTATGATTCCATTTATATGAATCTCTATAATAGACATATACATAATGACAGAAAGTAGATTAGTGATTCCAAGAGAAAGGGGCAAGTAGGTTGTTTGTCCTGTTTATACTACATTCTCTTTGGACCTTTGTTCTGGCCACTATTTTTACGACAGCAAAATTATCAGTAGCTAGCGTAACCTTCTTTTATTCAGGCCAAAGTCCAAATTCCTAGAAGGAAAGAGATACGTCCATTTAAGAAAGACAATTTAGAATTAGGATTGCACTGAGAGTATATAAAATCAAGGCTATCGGTAGTGATCCTTTACCATGTACAGAAATTATCAAAGATAGCTGGACTGTGTAAGAGAAGACTAAAGCAAAGGTACAGAAAGAAGCAAAGGTGAGAACGCTAGAGCTGAAGTTCTACTGACTTTCCATTTCTTGGTTTCAGTCCCTCCTGATCCCTAGCTGCCACACTGCTTTTGGATTCTGTGAGATAACAACAACAACAACAAAAAGGTGTCCTTTTCATTATAAGACTGGAAGGCAAAAGTAGGAAGTCAAGAGATACCAGAAGTCACAGCAAAGTTTAGCCTTGGAGTATAAAATGAAGCAAGCTAACAGAGTTTTGCCAAGAGAATGCACTGGTCATAGCAAACTCCCTCTTCCAGCAACACAAGAGATGACTCTACACATGGACATCAACAGACGGTCGATACTGAAATCAGACTGATTGTATTCTTTGCAGTCAAAGATAGAAAAGCTCTATATAGTCAGCAAAAACAATACCTGGAGCTGACTATAGCTCAGCTCATGAGCTGCTTATTGCAAAAGTAAGACTTAAATTGAAGAAAGTAGGGAAAACCACTAGGCCATTCAGCTATGATCTAAACAAATCCCTTATGATTATATAATGGAAGTGACAAATAGATTTAAAGGAGTAAATCTTGTAGACAGAGTGCCTGAAGAACCAGATAAGAGCAGAGGTTCATAACATTGTACGGGAAGTGGTGACCAGAGCCATCCCCAAGAAAAAGAAATGCAAGAAGGCAAAGTGATCTGAGGCACAAAGGCAAGAAGGTCTGAGGAGGCCTTACAAATAGCTGAGAAAAGAAGAGAAGTGAAAGGGAAAGATATATCCTACTGAAGCCAAAGTTCCAGAGAATAGAAAGGAGAGATAAGAAAGCCTTCTTAAGTGAACAATCCAAAATGATAGAGGAAAGCAATAGAATGGGGAAGACTAGAGATCTCTTCAAGAAAATGAAGATACCAAGGGGAAATCTCATGCCAACATGAGCACAATAAAGGACAGAAATGGAAAGGACCTAACAGAAGCAGAAGAGATTAAGAATAGGTGGCAAGAATACAGAGAAGAACTATACAAAAAAAAGGCCTTCATGATCCAGATAACCATGATGATGTGGTCCCTCACCTAGAGCCAGACATCCTGGAGTGTAAAGTCAAGTGGGCCTTAGGAAGCATTACTACAAACAAAGATAGTGGAGATGATGGAAAGCCAGCTGAGCTGTTTCAAATCCTATGATGCTGTTAAAGTGCTACACTCAATATGCCAGCAAATTTGGAAAACTCAGTAGTGACTCTGGACTGGAAAAGGTCAGTTTTCATTCCAATCCCCAAATTAGGCAGTGCTAGAGAATGTTCAGACTACTATACGGTTGTGCTCATTTCACATGCTATCAAGGTAATGCTCAAAATCCTTGAAGCTAGGCTTCAGCAGTACCGGAACCGAGACCTTCCAGATATACAAGCTGGATTTAGAAAAAGCAAAGGAACCAGAGATCAGACTGCCAACATCTGCTGGATCATAAAAAAAAGCAAAGGAATTCCAAAAATGACATCTGCTTCATTGACTACACTAAAGCCTTTGATTGTGTGGACCACAACAAACTGTGGAAAATTCTTAAAGATATGGGAATATCAGACCACCTAACCTGTCTCCTGAGAAACCTGTATGCAGGACAAGAAGCAAGTTAGAACTGGACATGGAACAACGGATGGTTCCAAATTGGGAAAGGAGTACATCAAGGCTGTGTATTGTCACCCTGATTATTTAACTTATATGAAGAGTACATCATGCAAAATGCCAGGCTGGAAGACTCAAGCTGGAATCAAAATTGCTGGGAGAAATATTGACAACTTCAGGTATGCAGATAGTACCACTCTAATGGCAGAAAAATGAGATGAACTAAAGAGCCTTTTGATGATGGTGAAAGAGAAGAGTGAAAAAACTGACTTAAAACTCAATATTCAAAAAACGAAGATCATGGCCCCCAGGCTAATCACTTCATGGCAAATAGATAGAAGAAAAGTGGAAACAGTGACATATTTTATTTTCTTGGGCTCCAAAGATACTGTGGATGGTGAATGCAGCCTCAAAATTAAAAGAGGATTGCCCCTTGGTAGAAAAGCTATGACAAATCTAGACAGCATATTAAAAAGCCAGAGACATCACTTTGCCAGCAAAGGTCCATATAGTCAAAGCTAAGGTTTTTCCACTAATCATGTACAGATGTGAGAGTTGGACCATAAAGAAGGCTGAGCACTGGAGAAGACTCTTGAGAGTCCCTCGGACAGCAAGGAGATCAAACCAGTCAATCCTGAAGGAAATCAACCCTGAATACTCATTGGAAGGACTGATGCTGAAGCTGAAGCTCCAGTACTACTGGAAAAGACTCTGCTGGGAAAGATTGAAGGCAGGAGAAGTAGAGTGAGGCAGAGGATGAGATGGTTGGATGGCATCATGGAGTCAATGGACATGAGTTTGCACAAATTCCAGGAGATAGTAAAGGACAAAGAAGACTGGCAGTGCTGCAGTTCATGGGATCACAAGGAGTGGGACTCGACTTGTTGGCTGATCAACAATGTAATATATTTCCACCAACCCCACAAGGGGTTTTTTGTTGTAACTTTTTGTTTAAAATAGCTTGAATTGTTTCTGTTGTTTGCAACTGTAGTGGAAATTAGGATGTTTATTATACTTAGTATTAGCATGAGGCTTTTTAAGAGCAAAAGTCCCACAGATTTTCAGTATGACCCTGTAGAAAACAGATCAAAGATGCCTCCTATCAGGCAAGTGTTTTATTACACACATACTCCATTCACATACACATATTATATATACAACCATCTCATTATACATTCTGATTTATACAGTCAGATTATATTTGAAATTTACATTATATCTGAATTACATCTGAGTTATACATTCTGGATATAGAATTCAGTTCTTATATACGAAATCAAATATCCCCAAATAAAGATGTGTAATTATCTCTTCATGTATGACATACATACACTACCTGCATTTCCTTTCTCAGTAAAGTTACACAATGACGGAATCATAGATTTACCCTACTGCTACTGCTAAGTAACTTCAGTCATGTCCGACTCTGTGCAACCCCATAGACTGCAGCCCACCAGGCTCCCCCATCCCTGGGATTCTCCAGGCAAGAACACTGGAGTGGGTTGCCATTTCCTTCTCCAATGCATGAAAGTGAAAAGTGAAAGTGAAGTCGCTCAGTCGTGTCCGACTCTTCTCGACCCCATGGACTGCAGCCTACCAGGCTCCTCCGCCCATGGGATTTTCCAGGAAAGAGTACTGGAGTGGGGTGCCATTGCCTTCTCTGATTTACCCTACTAAGGCTGTGAAAATAGCCTTTCAAAACAATACAAATTTCTGTTTTTCTGACCTCTTGTCTGACCATATTATTAAATGTTAAAATATTTAGTTCATAAAATCTAGTTGCTTAAATGATTGTTTCCAAATATGCTTTCGGGTTCAACAAATATTTTAATATTTTATTTTGTCAAATTGTAGGACCATATTTAGACAAAAGTGTATACCTTAGAGTACATAACAGAATTTAAAATTCTTATTATGCTTCCTATAACAGTTTGAACAAAGGTTCATCTAGTCAAGGCTGTGGTTTTTCCTGTGGTCATGTATGGATGTGAGAGTTGGACTGTGAAGAAGGCTGAGCGCCGAAGAATTGATGCTTTTGAACTGTGGTGTTGGAGAAGACTCTTGAGAGTCCCTCGGACTGCAAGGAGATCCAACCAGTCCATCCTAAAGGAGATCAGTCCTGAGTGTTCTTTGGAAGGAATGATGCTAAAGCTGAAACTCCAGTACTTTGGCCACCTCATGAGAAGAGTTGATTCATTGGAAAAGACCCTGATGCTGGGAGGGATTGGGGGCAGGAGGAGAAGGGGACGACAGAGGATGAGATGGCTGGATGGCATCACTGACTCAATGGACGTGAGTCTGAGTGAACTCCGGGAGTTGGTGATGGACAGGGAGGCCTGGCGTGCTGCGATTCATGAGGTCGCAAAGACTCGGACACGACTGAGCGACTGATTTGATCTGATCTGATCTGATAACAGTTTGAAAACATTTTCTAGCTGTAGTTTCTCACAGTTACAGTCCAATAGATTAAAAATTTTGTAAATTTTAAGGAAAAATATTTTTGCTATTTTTTTAAGATCAGGCAGTGTGAAAATACACATTTTCAGTTGTAAAAATTGTTTTAACTTTTATTTTTAGCATTTAAACTTCTTATCCTTTAAGAAGCACAAGCTGGTTGGATGGCATCACCGACTCAATGGACATGAATTTGAGTAATCTCTGGGAGTTGGTGATGGACAGGGAGGCCTGGCGTGCTGCAGTCCGTGGGGTTGAAGTATGGGCTTTGTTTCATTTGAAGAAAATTAATTTGCCATTAATAAGTTCATTTGCATTGGCTATGCCTTTTGAGTATGAAAATTTAATGTCTTTGAAGAATGCAAGGATAATATCAGTGCCCAAGCACTTTGGAAGTATGTACATTTAAATACTAGTCAAAAGGCAGTCTGCTTTTCTTTATACTTTTCAGTGTATATATTCATTAAATTGCAAATCAAGGACTCCAATTCATCAGTGTTACCCTTTTTTTGATAAATAACAAAATGATAGTATAATATTTGACAAAAATTAAAATGAGGTTTGCCTTCTCATTTAAAAAGTAAAATTATAAAGTACATCAATGCGATTACCATGTATCAGGAACTACAAAATGAAAGTAATATTCTTTTAAACATATTAACTCCAGAAGCTATGAACATCCAAATTATTTGAATTTATAGTTAAGAGGGGGGCTTCTCAGGTGGCGCTAGTGCTAAAGAACTCAACTGCTAATACAGGAGACAGAAGAGCTGTGGGTTCTGTCCCTGGGTTGGGAAGATCCCCTGGAAGAGGGCATGGCAGCTCACTCCAGTATTCTTGCCTGGAGAATCCCATGGACAGAGGAGCCTGGCGAGCTATAGTACATGGGATCACAAAGAGTTCGACATGACTGATGCACACGTGCACACATAGTTAGGATGTGAACCTAAGTATGGCAAGGATGCCTCCTATTTTAATTTGTTTTTTTCTAGATTTTTAAAAAATCTTACCTGACCTTACCCTATTGGTCATTATTGACCGTGTTAAAGTAATTTTATGTATTCACTTCAAATGCATTTCTATTTCACGTTAATGATTTATTTTGCTTTCAGTACTTGAAACTGGAGCTTTAAAAACATAAATTAATATATTATGTGGCAGAACTAAGAAAATGTATACATTTCAGATTTTGATAATGATGGAGTATGGGATCTGTTAATTTGATCCCTAAATGTATATTTTATGTAAATTTTCCCTCAAAACCTTATTTTTCTAGTTATAAATCTCTGTAAGCTTGTGTTTGTTAATAAGACAAATTCAGACAATTCTCAGAACTTAGGGAGTGGAGTGGGGGATGGAGGAGCACTTATGTTTCTGAAGTATCATTTCTAACAGAAATATAGTAGAAGTTTCTGTCGCTTAAGTAATATCCATATGCTGCTGCTGCTGCTGCTGCTAAGTTGATTCAGTCGTGTCCAACTCTGTGCGACCCCAGAGATGGCAGCCCACCAGGCTCCCCCGTCCCTGGGATTCTCCAGGCAAGAACCCTGGAGTGGGTTGCCATTGCCTTCTCCATTGTGTGAAAGTGAAAAGCGAAAGTGAAATCGCTCAGTCGTGTCCGACTCATAGTGACCCCATGGACTGCAGCCTACCAGGCTCCTCCATCCATGGGATTTTCCAGGCAAGAGTACTGGAGTGGGGTGCCATTGCCTTCTCCATCCATATGCTAGTATTCTGTAAACAAGCTGAAATAAAGCTCTCATTCCTAGCAAGACTTGTCAACTCTTTCAACTCTGCCTTGAAATTTTGGGGTGTCCCCAGAATCTATATAATTAGACTTTCAGATCCTAGTTATAATTTCTACCACTGGTAACAAATGTGCATAGTCATTGTGCACCATCGTGTGGTAATGTTTTTAAGTTCATCTATTAGATGTTGTTGGATAAGGGACAAAGTGACTCCATATCCGTTACTGCAAAACAACAACCTGCAAGGCATTTCCTCCTATTCTTCCCACCCTATAAACCATGGATTCCTTCCCTAAGTAAATTCAGTTCTGTTCAGTTGCTCAGTCGTGTCCGACTCTTTGCGACCTCATGGACTGCAGCAGGCTAGGTTTCCCTGTCGTCACCAACTCCTGGAGCTTGCTCAAACTCATGTCTGAGTCGGTGATGCTATCCAACCATCTCATCCTCTGTTCTCCCCTTCTCCTGCCTTCAATCTTTCCCAGCATCAGGGTCTTTTCCAGTGAGTCAGTTCTTCGCATCAGGTGGCCAAAGTATTGGAGTTTCAGCTTCAGCATCAGTCCTTCCAATGAATATTCAGGACTGATTTTCTCTAGGATGGACTGGTTGGATTTCCTTGCAGTCCAAGGGACTCTTAAGAGTCTTCTCCAACACCACAGTTCAAAAGCATCAATTCTTCAGCACTCAGCTTTCTTTACAGTCCAGCTCTCATATCCATTACACGACTACTGGAAAAACCATAGCTTTGACTAGATGGACCTTTGTTGGCAAAGTAATGTCTCTGCTTTTTAATATGCTGTCTTGGTTGGTCATAGATTTTCTTCCAAGGAGTAAGCATCTTTTAATTTCATGGCTGCAGTCACCATCTGCAGTGATTTTGGAGCCCAAGAAAATAACGTCTCTCACTGTTTCCACTGTTTCCCCATCTATTTGCCATAAAGTGATGGGACCTAATGTCATAATGCCATGATCTTAGTTTTCCGAATGTTGAGTTTTAAGCCAGCTTTTCCGCTTTTCTCTTTCACTTTCATCATGTAAGTAATTAATTACTTGATAAAATTTCATCACTAAGTAAATTAAATGCATTATGTGGGGGAGAAGTAAGGCAGCTGCTATAACCAGTAAAGCAGGGTGGTTGAGAGGTCAGCCTCTGAAATTTGATTACCTGAATTAAAATCTGAAATGTGCTACTTATTATTGCACAGTCTTGAACATGTTACTTCACCTCTTTATGAATTAATTTCCTCATCTGTGAAGGTATAATAGAACTGCCGCATAGGCAGACAACCATGGATAAAGAGGCATTCAAAGAAAATTTGGAACATGTGAAAGAAAGCCCCAAATAAGTAAACAGAAAGTGGATAAAAGAAAAACAGGATAATTCACCGGTGTAATATAAACAGATTAGTAATCTCAGACAAATTAAAGATTAAATTGCAACTATAAAACAATAAGATACCATGAAAAAAATCAATTAGAAAAGAAGAGTAAGCACAGGGAAGTAAAAACTATGATTCCAAAAAAAAAAAAAAAAAAAATAGCCTAGTTGGAGGGCCAGAAGATAAAGTCAGTATAATCTGAATGAAAGCAAAATGATAAGAGACAGGAAACATGGGACAGGAGGGCAATCTGTAGCCTGATACCCGACTAATAAGAGTTCCAGAAAGACAGAAAAAACAAATCAGAAGAAATAATTTGAGAAGATTTGCTAGACTTAAAGCGAGGCATAAGTCTGCATATCAAAAGGGTTTACTTAGGGCTTCCTAGATGGCACTACTGGTGAAGAACCCCCCTGTCAATGCAGGAGACATAAGAGACATGCTGGTTCCATCCCCAGATCAGGAGGACCCCGGGGAGGAGGGCATGGCAACCCACTCCAGTATTCTTGCCTGGAGAATCCCATGAACAGAAGAGCCTGGTCCATAGCGTCGCACAGAGTCGGACATAACTAAAGCAACTTAGCACAGTGCTAGTTAGGATGAAGGAAAGAAGATCTACAAAGAAGAGAACATTTCAGAACATCATGGATAGAGAGAAAATCATAAATGCTTCTAAGGAACAAAAATCGAAATAGTTTAGTGTTTTCATCAGCAATACTGGATGCTAGAAGACAGTGGACTTAAAAGTCCAGGGGAAAAAAATTATTTCCAACCCTGTGTTCTATACCTAGCCAAACTATTAATTAAGTGTGAAAGTAAAGACATCTTAATATATTCAATTATTCAGAAAATTTAACTGTCATGCATCCTTTCTCAGGCAGTTGTTCAAGGATAAGCACAACCAAACCGTTAAACAATAAAGAAAAAGTCAAAAAATCCAGCAATAGTAGATTCAATCCAGGAGCTTAATGAAAGGAAGTTCCAGGATGACAACTATAGTACAGGCCTAGATTGCATTGGGAGGAGGCTGGAGGGCTCTAGAAAAGAGATAACTATTGAGGGGGAGTCGGGCAAGGTGTTTTCATGTGGTTGTCCTTATCTTTGGAATATTGAATGAACTAATAAGGAAACTTAAGATAGACATTGCTAGACTAAAAGGAAGGCAGTAAAGCTTCAGAGAAAATAAAATATTGCTCAAGGAAAAAAAAAACACTAACTTGATTCTGCTTGAAAAATACATTTACCTTCTGTATATCTCTTAAATTAGTCCATTCTCTTTGAATCTGCTAATACTACCACTCTGGACTGTTACCATAATTTTCTTTTATCTACTCTGTCTGCTCTCAAATCTATTCTCTTACAGTAAACTCTTAACTAGTTTTCTTGCATCTACTCTGTCCTCTCTCAAATCCATTCTCCATACTATACTCCACAGATTGCTTTTTCAAAATGCAGATTCAGTTATGTTCCCTCTTTGATTAAAACTCTTCAGTGGCTCCCATAGCTCTTAGAATAAAAATACAAATCATTAACATTCTCAACAAGTTTCCATATTATCACATAATCAGTGAGTTCCTAAGTAGCAGTGGGGTGCCAGCTGCTATGTAAGTCTTGCTTCACCTCCAATAGGGTTGACTAGTAAGGACCCAAGAGACCCAAATGTGTTTAGACAGTTTATTACTTACACAGATGGCAAAACAAGATCAGCATGATATCAGCTGCATGTATCCATCATCTCATAGGATGACACTGAACTGGAGGGACCAGATATCATCAAAGATGAGTTGCTTTGTTTTTGAGGAGTCAACTCTAGGTGATAGCTAAGCAGTTTTATAGCCTATAGGTGTGCTTGAAAGAGGCAAAGTGGACAGTCGTATGCCTGACTAGAACCAGGAGACAGATGAGAAACTGCCTCTTGGCAGCCTTATGCAAAATAGGGAGCCTCCTACAAGCCAAGGAGGCAGATGAGAAATGGCCTACAAACAGTTCCTCGCAAGACCACATATCTTGACATGTTCCAGGGAAGATCAGAGGGCATTCTGTAACCAGCAGAGCCTTGCCTAGGTGGTGACATGCAATCACCAGAGTGCCATGATAGAGCCATTTCCCTAGGAACATAGACTGATCTTTCTACCAATGTAGTCTCATCTCATGCACTCTGTCTTATTTACTGAGCATCAGCCACATTGACCTTCTTTTTTTTTGACCTTCTTTTAATTTGTATGCCATGCTTTCCCTTGTCTTAGAGCTTTTTCATATGCTATCCCCTCTGCCTGAAACATTCTTTCTCCTACCCCTTGTAAATGCTGCTCTTTTTTCAGTCCTCAGTCCAATTATTACTTCCTTAGGGAAGCTTTCCAAAACATTCCTAACCAGACCATTCCCCTGTTATATAGCATTGTGCTCCTCTCCTTCATAGCAGTCAAAATAATTCTATACTTACTTGTATAACCTTTAGTTAATGTAATAGTAGAGTTAATACATATACTAATATATTAGTTTATTACTTAATTTTAAAATGCAGTCACATACATAATTTCATTTTATCTTTTTACTTCATGAGATAACAAAACAGTTTATTTTTAATCCCTGTTTTCTACAGAGAACATCCCATATTGGGACTCACGTTATCTTACTCTAGTTTAGGGTGCCCTATATTTCTTTACTGTGTTTTTCATGTAAATACACTAAGTATAAGGCAGCATACAGTTAGTGAGAGGGACAAACAAATGCCATAAGGGCTCAAAGGAGAGAGAAATCACTTCCAATTTAGGTGATCAGAGTGATTTCCTAATGATTAGATCTCCATGATAGAGGTGCTATTTGAGTCGGTCTTGAAAGTTGATAGGCTTCTGATAGACAAAGTCTCTAAGACAAGAGGTAATATCAGAGGTACAGTCATAGAAAGGCTTGGGACTGTTTTAATACTAATGGCAAATAGATATATTTTGATGGTAAGGGTTAATGTGGGTCCTAAAAGGCATGATAAGAATTACATCATAGAGGACCTTAAATATGGAATTAATTTTGTTGGCAGCAGGAAGTAACTAATGTTTCTAAATGAGCAGATGATCTGATCAGAGCTGAATTTTGGGAGGATTAACTAAGCAACAGCATATAAAATAAATTGTAACATGGTAGGACTGGATTCAAGGAAACCAGAGATCGTGAACTGGGACAAAACTTCTCAACCTGTGGCAAAACTTCTCAAGCTGTGGCACACCTTGTAAAATATAATGTTAAAAACTTTCAGACAAGGGCCACTAGGAGCATACCTGTATTTGAGATGATGATGATGATCAGTCGCTCAGTCATATCCCATCTTTTCAACCCCATGGACTGTAGCCCATCAGGCTCCTCTGTCCATGGTATTTTCCAGGCAAGAATACTAGAGGGGTTTGCCATTTCCTACTCCAGGAGATTTTCCTGACCCAGGGACTGAACCTGCATCTCTTGTGTCTCCTGCATTGGCAGGCAGATTCTTTACCCCTGTGCCACCTGGGAAACCCATATTTGAAGAAAGTTAGGTAGTTTCTAACTGCTGCCTCAAAGGAGAGTATAGCATCTTCAGAACTGTGGGTCATCTCAGGGAATCAGAAGGAGCCTACTATAGGAGTTCAGCTTGTGACAGGCAATTCTTAGAAGGACTTAGGGAAAGCAGAGGTCAATTCTAGATTGGGTGCTGTTGGCAAGTAGGGTATTGGATATTTTGGTATGTCTTGTCTTGGAGATGAATGGATTAAAGAAATGGTAGTCATTTGCATTAGCCAGAAGAGGGAGATGTTTAGTTATTTTTGTGGTTCTTCAGTGTCCTTGTCTCTACTTTCAGAAATAATTATACAGTAGTCTCACATCTGTCTTCCATTATAATCATAGAGTGGCCTTATCTGAGTATTGTTTATATTTTACCAAAATTGTTTATGTTCAATTGGGAACACTGTGGTTTAGCTATCAGCTTCCAGCTGCCCATAATATTTTATTACTTATTCAGTACCCAATACATTGATTTTCTCAGTCTCATGGCATCTAACTAGTTCCCTCATATGGTGAGCAGCCTTATTCATTTACCCCAGGGTGCTATATAGATATTATCTTTGTTTAGCTATGCCATGCTTTGAAAAAGGTTGATTGAGTAACACACTGAAAATGAAGAGTAAAGGTCCAAGAAAGATTACAGAAGTATTCAAAGCTCTTCACTATCTTCAGCATTTCTAATTCATTTAAAAATCTGTGCTCCAGTGAAAATATACCAATTCTTTTCTCTAGTCTGTGGTTTGCTGCCTTTGGATATTATGCTCTGGCTTGGGACATCTTCCTATGGTCCCCTTCTCATGTCCAGATCATGTCTGTCCTTCCAGGATCAGTTCAAATGTCTCTCCCTTCCTACATGTTGTTTGGACAGTTGGAATCAAGAAAAAGCCTACTTAAATATAATAAATGAAGAATAAATTATGTATTTAGGTGTATTAATTCTAGCTTACAGGGGTCAAGCTGGAAGCAATCTCTCCTTTCTGTGAATTCATATAGAAAATTATTTATATCCCTAAAGCACTTATTTCTAACATTTATTAAATATGCATGGTGTCCTATCTATTAGCTGCTGTCTCTGGTGCCAACAAAATGCCATGAGGTTTGCTTCTTTCCAGATTTTTCAGGCTTAAGTATAAAGTAGAAAAAAAGTTTCAAAACTCCACCCACATTCTTACCTCATTCAGCAAGAGTTAACTGATATTCTGTGATATTTAATTCTATTTATATTAGGAGGGATGGTATTGGGAGGGAGGTGGGAGGGGGGTTCAGGATGGGGAACACGTGTACACCCATGGCAGATGCATGTTGATGTATGGCAAAACCAATACAATATTGTAAAGTAAAATAAATAAATAAATATATTAGGGAGGTTAAGAGAAGCTTATAGGTGACTCAGTGCTTCTTGTGAAAAGCTGGGATAGAGCTGATGGTAGGCAGGGACTGATTGTTATCAGAATATCTTTTGAAAATACATATGAAATGGGTTAATTTTTGAGGAAGTGTGAAAATCATGACCTTTTTGTACCATCAGAAAGGAAAGAGGTGGATAAAAATTAATTATAATTAACAGTTGTGTTAATAGATACAGTGAAAAAGATTTTTTTCCCCTTATATTGATTTAGGAATGACTGCTTGCAAAAAACCTGGGAACCGAGAATGTAATCATCACTGTAAAAATAAACATACATGTGGACATGACTGCTGTGAGTTCCATAAAACAGTTTATTTCAGATTTTAAAAATTAAAAGTTCTTTGAGGAATAGTAATCATACCCTGATTATCTATACATGATATTTATATTATGCAGCTTATAACTCAAATAATTTTTATTCTTTTGTGGACAACATTTTTAAAAAGTAAATATTAGATTAGAAATGTTGCAGAAATTTGGTCTTATTTGAATAATACCTAAAATTGAAGTTAAAGAATCTAGAATTTCCTTTCATAGGTAAAACTGGAGTTGCACAGAAGTCAGAAGGGAAAGAATCAACAATTTCTTCATATTTATCTGATTTAAGAAATAGAAATGCTGTTTCATCTCTTCCTCCAGTTAAACGTCTGAAGGTTAGTTTTAATAACATTTATCCCTTGTTCTATAGTTAAATATATATGCTGCTGCTGCTGCTGCTAAGTCGCTTCAGTTGTGTCTGACTCTGTGCGACCCCATAGATGGCAGCCCACCAGGCTCCCCTGTCCCTGGGATTCTCCAGGCAAGAACATGGGAGTAGGTTGCCATTTCCTTCTCCAATGCATGAAAGTGAAAAGTGAAAGGAAAGTCGCTCAGTCGTGTCCGACTCTTAGCGACCCTATGGACTGTAGCCTACCAGGCTGTGTATCAATTAGATAGGTATCCACAGAAGTACTTTAGAGTTACATAAAGGCTTGACTAGGAATATGACTTTTATTCATAATATGGTTTCTATAGGAAAAGTGTGAAGGAAATGTCTGACTCAGTCATGAATAGGTAGCCTATCCCTTTTCCAGCAGATCTTCCCGACCCAGGAATTGAACCGGGGTCTCCTGCATAGCAGGCAGATTCGTTACCAATTGAGCTATCAGGGAAGCCCATAGGGAAAGATACTATAATTTTTAATAATTAATCTATAAATCCATGTTTGGAGCATAGTTATACAAACCTTTCATTCATTAGCCTTTTTTTTTTTTATTTTTTAAACTGGAGAGAGGGAAATGGAGAGGGGTATGTAGCTTGCTTTGGTTCAGCAATTGAAACTAGATCCTCTTGCCTTTTCCTGGCTCCATCTGTGGTGGACTGGGCTGGAAAATCTAAATGAAGTGAAGTGAAGTGAAGTGAAGTCGCTCAGTTGTGTCCGACTCTTTGTGACCCCGTGGACTGTAGCCCACCAGACTCCTCTGTCCATGGGATTCACCAGGCAATAATATTGGAGTGGGTTGCCATTTCCTTCTCCAGGGGATCTTCCCAGCCCAGGGATCGAACCCAGGTCTCCCACATTGCAGGCAGATGCTTTAACCTCTGAGCCACCAGAAAATCTAAAGCCGATTTTAATTGTGACTTACGAGAGTGACTCATCATCACTCTCCTAGATGAGTACTGAGTCTCCCTTTCAAGTGATGAAGGAATGGGAATTCCTTCTGGTTGATAAGTCACTAGCAGACTAACTATAAGCCTTGGTCATCCAGGGCAAAATAATTGATCAAGCTGGTGGCTCAGAGGTTAAAGCGTCTGCCTCCAATGCGGGAGACCTGGGTTCGATCCCTGGGTTGGGAAGGTCCCCTGGAGAAGGAAATGGTAAACCACTCCAGTATTCTTGCCTGGAGAATCCCGTGGATGGAGAATCCCATGGATACAGTCCACGGGGTCGCAGAGAGTCAGACACAACTGAGCAACTTCACCTTCACAGAACAGAACAGAACAGAGCCAAGAAAATGACAGAGCGCCTGTTTCTTTTCTGTTGTTCAGCTCTAAGTTGTGTCTTAACTCTTTGAGACCCCATAGACTGCAGCACACCAGGCTTCCCTGTCCTTCACTATCTCCCAGAGTTTGCTCAAACTCTTGTCTGTTGAGTCGGTGATGCCATCCAACCATCTCATCCTCTGTCTCTCCCTTCTCCGTCTGCCCTCACTCTTTCCAACATCAGGGTCTTTTCCAGTGAGTCAGCTCTTCACATCAGGTGGCCAAAGTATTGGAGCTTCAGCTTCAGCGTCAGTTTTGCCAATGAATATTCAGGGTTGATGTCCTACAGGATTGGCTGGTTTCTTTTCTAGGGTTTTTTTTATAAAAAGAAGATTCTGAGTCATCAGGCTAAAATATGGAGACTATTGGAAAACATGGAGCGGTTTGCAGTTTGAAATGGCAACCACCTTTTCTGAGACAATTATTTTTTAGTATCCCAAGTTTTTCCTTCTTTTTTTTTCATATTTATTCCACATCATTCCTTCCTTCCTTTTCATATTCATTGAACACCAAGAATGTGCCAAGCACTATAGTAGATGTGGAGGATACAATGATAAAAGAGTTTTAGTCTCAGTCCTCGTAGAGCTTACAGTTGAGTGAAGGATACAAATAAGTAAGTAGGTTTTTTCAACACACTGTGATGAGTGATTCTGTGACCGAAGTGTGAGATAACTTGAACTTATATAGAAAGTACACTCACTCCATTTTCAATAGGCCAGGAAAGGATTCCTGATAAACATGACTAAGACCTGAAGGATATATAGGCATAAGCCAAGTATGGCGAGAGGTGAATACCAGAGTAGTGGTGAAGAGGGTTAGAAAATTATTTCAGATGTAGAGAATATGCAGTGGCCCAGGGCAGAGAAAGAGATACAGATCTTTTTAAAAACTGAAGTAATGCAGTATATCTGGAGTTCATGTACAAGTAGGAGGGTGAAGACAGATAAGGGTGAAGAAATAAGTAGGATCTCGGTCATGAAAACAATTTTGCTATTTTAAAGATTTGGACTTTATCCTGAAAGGGAAATCACTAAAGGACTTTAATCAGTGGCTGTTTTGTAAAGTTCATTCTGGATGCAATGTAGAGAATGGATTAGACATAATAGAAAAAGAGCATAAGGATTCATTTGGGAGGTTTTACAGTAATCCAGGCAAGACAATGGCCTAGTCTCATGTAGTGGCAGTAGCAATGGAGAGAAGTGGCTGGGTTTAAAATATTTTTCAGAGGTAGAATCAGCTACCTTGGTACTTAATTGCTTATGAGAGGTGAAGTAGAAAGAATTGTTAAAGATGATGCCCAGCCTTCTGGGATTCCCTGGTGACTCAGACGGTAAAGAGTCTGCCTGCAATGTGGGAGACCTGAGTTTGATCCCTGGGTCAGGAAGATGCCCTGGAGAAGGAAATGGCAACCCACTCCAGTATTCTTGCATGGAGAATCCCATGGATGGAGGAGCCAGGTGGGCTACAAAGAGTTGGATACGATTGAGTGACTTCACTTTCACTTTCTGGCTTGAGCAATTGAGGAAAAAGTGGGGCCTCACTAGGGTAAAAACTCTAAAGGGAAAGCAAGTTTGGAGGAATAGAGACATGATAAGTTCATTTGAGAAATACTGAATTTTGAGGCCTACAAGATGTCTAGGTAAAGATGTTCTATCAACAGTTGGATATAGCTGTTTGAAAGTCAGGAGAGAGCTGAACTAGAAAATTAAGAAAGAGAACTGAGCTCAAATCTACAGAGAGCTACAGATTTGAGAGTCATTTATGTGTAGATGGTAACTGAAGCCATGGGAAGAAATGAGATCTTTGAGAATATGTAGAGTGAAAAGAGAAGATGGCCTAGTGAAGAAGAAGCATGAAGAATATCAGCATTTAAGAAGGGCCTGAGAAGGAGATTTGAATTGAGAATTAGCCTGTGTTTCTTATAATTTGTTGGTTTGGGGACTATATGTGTCAGCAGAAATTTTGCTGTTTGTCTCATTTGTTAAAAGGTATTGATGTGAAATTGATAGTTGAACTTATTATTTTTCATTAATAGATGCAGATGAATAAATCTCCAAGTGTGGACCTTAAGGACTTTGGTTTTGCTCCAAAACCTTCTCTTCCCAGTATAGCAAGGTACAAATATAATGTTAATATCTGAGGTAAACTATTCATCATAAACTGTTTCTCCAAATAATCATTTACTCAGAGAAAGATTGTTACTGGCTACCTTTAAATCATAGTAATTAGTTAGTTCTATAATGCGGTAATGACATCATAAGAGTTTTATCTTTTGTACCCCCATGTTTTTTTAGAACTCTGTAGTTATAGTATACTTTTAACATAGATCAAATCATCTCTTTCTTGGAAAAACTAGTCATCCTATGTGTCATGCTCTCAGGTTATAAACTTAACAGGTGACAAGAGTATACTTTAAAAGGGGAAATCATGTTAGTGTATAAAGTCCGGTCTTTTCTGTTTAGGGCCCACTCTATATTAATAATATCTCAGATTTATAAAATATTTTATAACTTAAAAATTGAGCTTTTATGCATTATTTCTTTTGACCTTAGCAACAACCTGGCTTATAAATCAAGGTATTTTTATCTCATTATATGGATGAAATAACCAAAACTCATATTCCTAGTAAGCAGAGGGCTCTAGATGAGAACTCAGCATTCTTTTCCTATATTATGATGCCTGAAAAATAACAGTATATGTAATTTCCCTTCCAGATAAGGGCATTCCATATGCTGGGATGACATTTAATATACTTAACAGTCAGTACAGAACAGCCACTGACCAATCAGAATAGATGCCAACAGTACTTCAAGAGATCCTAGCTTTTGTTATCTAACTGAAAGAAGCATTAGCAATAAATTTTTAAGGCTACACACAGATATCAGAAATCTATGGGGACATGTGAAGATGACTACATGACCTAAGTAGTTGTCACTTCCATTAAACAGAAATTTTTTTTAACCCTTTACTACTCAAGCTAGCACAGTTAATCATAGAAGTACTGAGTAGATGAACCAATTTTTTTCTCACTTATATGAATAAGTAGTTTTCAAAGTCAGATTAATTGTAATATTTTCTTTAACATTTTCATGGTTTTATTTATCTTTACAAAGGTCAGAATATTTAAACACACCTGAATTGCCTATAATGGAGCAGAGGGATCAGCATGAGATCTATACAAAAAGTCAACAACAACCATCTGCATATCAAGACAAAGGTAAATTACTGTTGATATTGACTTGAGAGAGAATATGATTTATCACTACTTTGGACTGACAAGCAATGTTATTGAAAAACCAGCATCTAAAATTATTATCATTACTAACGTCAACATTTTTCTCTTTAGTTATTGAACCAGTTTCAAATTCTTGGGTCTGTTATTTCAGATGGTCTTTCTGTGTCTGTCACAGATTTTTACAATCTTTTCCTACATAGCATTGACTATTTGATTCATGTCAATGTATGGCAAAAACCATCACAATATTGTAAAGTAATTAGCCTCCAATTAAAATAAATTAATTAATTTAAAAAGATAATATGAGGAAAAGCTGAAATATAAGGGCTCTTTGAACATTTAAAGTATTAAAATACCAAACTGTTACTTTTATGTGTCTTTAGAATTATTTGAAATAATTTTTTTGTTTATAAAATTAGTTTCATTTTACAAAATAGCTGTGTGACCTTGGTAAAATTATTTAACCTCTTTTGAGCTTAATCTTATCTTTAAAATTAAAGAATAGAAAGTTTAGTGACTTTAATATCTCTGTAGATCTTAAAACTATAATTTTTACAGTCTCTATGATAATGTGAGACTATAACCCAGTTTATGGGATATAACTCATTTGTAATATAGATTTGCTTTATATCTGTGTCTGTCATTAAATTAATGAAATAATACATATAAATTCTTCAGTGTTGGGCCTGGTTCCTCCTTAGTCCTTATCCTGCCGTTAATAGTACCATTTCTTTGGGTCATGGTACCAATAGCCAGTCTGTTAAAACATGTAAGAAATAATTCTGGCCATAAAGTTGTTTATTCAAGTACCTATACATAGAAATGGTAAGCTTGGGGTTTTCTGAAAACAATTTCTTATGTGTATTGTTTTTTACTTCTATTGCCACCCTTTCTTTTATTCTTTCACTCTATTGCTGTCATTAGCCATAGTTTAAGATCTGAAGTAGGCAAGGACTTGAGTACCCACCACCCCTTATGACACTGTGGCACTCATTAGACCCAATATCAAAAAAAAAAAAAAATCCCCTAACCTCACCTAGAATATCAGAGCATTTATCCAATTTGTTGAAAGCCTGAAAAATATCATTACAACATGGATAGAAAGTGTAAGATTGTTAGTCCTCTTATCTTTATCTCTCTTCAACCTATAGCCCTCTAACTTACTCCTTGTATAGCTACTCTATCCCCTGCCCTTCTCCATGCCAGAGTTTATCCTTCCCTCTGATTACTTTCATGTTGTCTTTAAATAGTTTTTCTACTTTTATTTCTTTCCCACCTGCCATTCCAAATGTTATTTTTATTATGATATAAAAGTCTCATCTAAATACTTTAAACCCCAATAATAACTATACCCATCTTTTACTGAACGCCTACCCCATTTTTTTAAAGAAGTTGTATAATATAGTAATTAAACTTGCAGGGTATAGAAATAATCTGTCTAGGTTCAAATCCTAGCTCATTTAGTAGTTGAGTGACTTTTCAAAACTTCCCAGTTTGTCTCAATTCCATCATCTGGTTATATATTAGGAATTTTAGGATTAAATGAGATACTGTATGTAAAGCCCTTAATATAGTATCTGGTACTATTATTAATAGTAAATGAGTATATTCATTATACTTTTTACACATTAGTCTTTGGTGGCAAAACATATTTTAAATGTATTCAACTATTGCTCTTAAGACTATTTTAAGAAAAACATGGCATTTTTTATCATCTGTATTCCATGTTCAAGAAGAGAAGAAAAAAAGATTTTAGAAATTTTATGATAAAGCATGTTGAATTGTACAATTTAAATTGTAAGGGACCTTTGTGCCACTCTCATTTTACAGTGAAAGAAGCCAAGACTCAAAGAGATTAAATGACTTGTCCAAAGTCACATATCTAATTCATGGCAAGGCTAGAAATAGATTCCATATCTCTTGATTCCCAAGCAATACCATTTCTATAAAATGAAATTGACTTTTAATTATCAGTGGAGAATTGAAAATCAAACCTATGATATATGAACTCTTTCAACTTTCCACCCCACAACTATATATTTTTCTGTTTCTGTACTCATCCTTAACTGTTTTAAAAAAAAGAATTATCTTTTCTTCTATTTAAGGTTTATCCTTTCATCTGTAATCTTAAGTTTTCCAGTTCTGCCTCCCCTGGAACTTTGGAGACTAACTGTCTCCCTTCTTTTGCCCTTATTTTCAATATCTTCTCGCTATGGTCTCTTGCTTTCCAGCATACAAATATGCTCAAGTCTCTTCCTTCTTTAGCTGCCAGTCCCCATCAAGCCAGGGATTCTCAGGTAGTAAAGAATCTGCCTGCCAAGCAGGAAAATTGGGTTCGGTCCCTGGGTCAGGAAGATCCCCTGGAAAAGGAAATAGCAGGCAACCCACTCCAGTATTCTTGCCTAGGAAATGCCATGGACAAAGGAGCCTGGTGGGTGACAGTCCATGGAGTCGCAAAAGAATTGGACATGACTTAGCAACTAAACAGCAGCAGCCCATCTAGCCAGATGGTCCTCTTCTCTATATTTCCATTGCACTTTGTACCTACTTCTCTTTGTACAACATAGATATGTATGTGTTCAGTTCAGTTCAGTTGCTTAGTCATGTCCGACACTTTGCGACCCCATGAATCGCAGCACGCCAGGCCTCCCTGTCCATCACCATCTCCCGAAGTTCACTCAAACTCACATCCATTGAGTCGGTGATGCCATCCAGCCATCTCATCCTCTGTCGTCCCCTTTTCCTCCTGCCCCCAATCTCTCCCAGCATCAGAGTCTTTTCTAATGAATCAACTCTTCGCATGAGGTAGCCAAAGTATTGGAGTTTCAGCTTTAGCATCATTCCCTCCAAAGAAATCCCAGGGCTGATCTCCTTCAGAATGGACAGGTTGGATCTCTTTGCAGTCCAAGGGACTCTCAAGAGTCTTCTCCAACACCACAGTTCAAAAGCATCAATTCTTCGGCGCTCAGCTTTCTTCACAGTCCAACTCTCACATCCATACATGACCACTGGAAAAACCATAGCCTTGACTAGACGAAACTTTGTTGGCAAAGTAATGTCTCTGCTTTTGAATATGCTATCTAGGTTGGTCATAACTTTTCTTCCAAGGAGTAAGTGTCTTTTAATTTCATGGCTGCAGTCACCATCTGCAGTGATTTTGGAGCCCAAAAATATAAAGTCTGACACTGTTTCCACTGTTTCCCCATCTATTTCCCATGAAGTGATGGGACCAGATGCCATGATCTTCATTTTCTGAATGTTGAGCTTTAAGCCAGCTTTTTCACTCTCCTCTTTCACTTTCATCAAGAGGCTTTTTAGTTCCTCTTCATTTTCTGCCATAAGGGTGGTGTCATCTGCATATCTGAGGTTATTGATATTTCTCTCGTGTTATCAAGGTACAAAAGTAGAATAATGTGAACTGGAGTTGGAGGTAGAGTGAAAGCATAGAGAAAGTTTTGGATAGTGTAGAGGTTATTTAAAGTGAAGAAAAATTTTACTGGAGTGAGCTTATACCAGCTTGTGAGAGTATAAGGGGATTCTTTCAGGCATTATTAAACTTTAATTATATAAAGTTTCAATTAAATAAATTATATTAAAAACTAAGACTATAAATATTAAAAACTAACCATTTCCTCATTATTCTATTTTACTATTTTTTTTACATTTTACTATTATCCGTATTCCTGGTGGCTCAGTGGGTAAAATCTGCCTGCAGTGCAGGAGGACCATGTTCGATCCCTGGCTTGGGAAGATCCCCTGGAGAAGGAAATGGCAACCCACTCCAGTATTCTTGCCTGGAGAATGCCATGGACAGAGGAACATGATGGGCTACAGTCCATGGTGTCACAAAGAGTCAGACACGACTGAGTAACTAACACTAACACATGAAATTTACATCTATATTTGTATTTATACGATGGAAATACTTCATGAAGAGGTGTTATTGTGCATTTCTTCCAACTTTGCATTCAGTTGTGTCACACTGGTAGCTTGAAATCAAGCTACCAGTGTGACACATAGTGGGAATCTTTACATCGTAGAAGTCAGCAAACAATACAAATCATGGCTTGACTTATTGTTTATACTTAAGAAAGTGATGGAGAAAATGTTAGAAGTTAGGTTTGTCAGTGTCATGTCTGTAGCCCTTACATTGTGGATAGCATGGAAAATTGAAAGAATATGCTTCTAGCATTGGAAAATTATTATCTAATTCAGCAAAGAAGTTGCTTAAGTCTTTGGTTGAATGAATGAAGTTCCAACATGTCTTTGTTGTTTTACTTTTATTAAAGAAAGAAAGTGAAGTCGCTCAGTCATGTCTGACTCTTTGCAACCCCATGGACTGTAGCCTACCAGGCTTCTCTGTCCATGGGATTTTCCAGGGAAGAATACTGGAGTGGGTTGCCATTTCCTTCTCCAACTTTTATTAAAGTCAACTAAAATATCAACCAACATTTGAATTGACAAATGAATGTGAGAACTACATTTATCAATTGCAACCATATGTTGATACAGAACAAGAGTTTGGCAAAATTCAATAGAAACATTCAGTGATAATCAATTAGATGTGTGGAATTTACAATTGAGCGTGCTATGTATTTTATCACGTGTAAATTGTGTGCTACACATCCTTTCAGTTCGGTTCAGTTCAGTTGCTCAGTCGTGTCTGACTCTTTGCGACCCCATGAACCACAGCACCCCAGGCCTCCCTGTCCATCACCAACTCTCAGAGTCCACACAAACCCATGTCCATTGTATCGGTGATGCCATCTAACCATCTCACCTACTGTTGTCACCTTCTCTTCCTGCCCTCAATCTTTCCCAGCATCAGAGTCTTTTCAAATGAGTCAGCTCTCCGCATCAGGTGGCCAAAGTATTGGAGTTTCAGCTTCAACATCAGTCCCTCCAATGAACACCCAGGACTGACCTCCTTTAGGATGGACTGGTTGGATCTCCTTGCAGTCCAAGGGACTCTCAAGAGTCTTCTCCAACACCACAGTTCAAAAGCATCAATTCTTTGGTGCTCAGCTTTCTTTATAGTCCAACTCTCACATCCATACATGACTACTGGAAAAACCATAGCCTTAACTAGACAGACCTTTGTTGGCAAAGTAATATCTCTGCTTTTCAATACGCCATCTATTTGGTCATAACTTTCCCTCCAAAGAGCAAGCATTTTTTAATTTCATGGCTGCAATCACACATCCTTTACATATAATAAACACATATAATACATATATATGCACAAGATTTTTTGGAGAAACAAATTATTACTATTTATTAACACACTACTGTGGAAAACTGCACAGGTAAAGACATTTAGTTTCCATAATAATCATATGTGTTAGGTACTATTATCCCTGTTCTGCAGAAGAGAAAACTAGGCTCAGAGTTTAAATTACTTGTCTAATATCATCCAACCAGTAAATCAGAGAGGTGGAATTTTCACCTGGGTAGTCTGACTCTAACTCAGGCTACATACAATGGGTAGTCTGGCTCTAAACCCAGGTTATATACAGTGGATAACACTGAGGATATTTTAGCAGGAGAAAAATAAAGATATATTTTCATAGCAATATTCAAAATTAACTGCTTGTAAGGAAAGGAGATGGGATAGGAAGCCCATTTTAGAAGCTATTACAATCCAATCTTGGAATAAGATTATTCTTATGCAGAAATTAAGAGGGAAAATTAATTTTATCTAGAAAAATACCTTGAAAATTAAATTTAGTGTAGTAATCAATCACTACATGTAATGTAAATAAAACTGGTTGACTAAAAAAAAAAAAAAAAAAAAAAACTGGTTGACTATAGTACTCAATAATGCTTGACCCCAGTGCTTTAGAAAACTACTACTCAAGACCTCTGTTTAGTATTAATAGTTGAAAAATGTGTTTCATATGTCAATAGATAATGATGCTTATGGTTTTAAAAGTACCTATACTTACTTACTTCTCTTCTTGAAGAGAGTAAGTACCTATACTTACTCTCTTCAAGAAAATTAGAGATACCAAGGGATTATTTCATGCAAAGATGGGCTCGATAAAGGACAGAAATGGTATGGACCTAACAGAAGCAGAAGATATTAAGAAGAGGTGGCAAGAATACACAGAAGAACTGTACAAAAAATATCTTCACAACCCAGATAATCATGATGGTGTGATCACTCATCTAGAGCCAGACATTCTGGAATGTGAAGTCAAGTGGGCCTTAGAAAGCATCACTACAAACAAAGCTGGTAGAGGTGATAGAATTCCAATGGAGCTATTCCAAATCCTGAAAGATGATGCTGTGAAAGTGCTGCACTCAATATGCCAGCAAATTTGGAAAACTCAGCAGTGGCCACAGGACTGGAAAAGGTCAGTTTTCATTCCAATCCCAAAGAAAGGCAATGCCAAAGAATGCTCAAACTACCGCACAATTGCACTCATCTCACATGCTACTAAAGTAATGCTCAAAATTCTCCAAGTGAGGCTTCAATAGTATGTGAACCGTGAAATTCCTGATGTTCAAGCTGGTTTTAGAAAAGGCAGAGGAACCAGAGATCAAATTACCAACATCCCCTGGATCATGGAAAAAGCAAGAGAGTTCCAGAAAAACATCTATTTCTGCTGTATGCCAAAGCCTTTGACTGTGTGGATCACAATAAACTGTGGAAAATTCTGCAAGAGATGGGAATACCAGACCACCTGACCTGCCTCTTGAGAAATCTGTATGCAGGTCAGGAAGCAACAGTTAGAACTGGACATGGAACAACAGACTGGTTCCAAATAGGAAAAGGAGTACGTCAAGGCTGTATATTGTCACCCTGCTTATTTAACTTCTATGCAGAGTACATCATGAGAAACGCTGGACTGGAAGAAACACAAGCTGGAATCAAGATTGCCTGGAGAAATATCAATAACCTCAGATATGCAGATGACACCACCCTTATGGCAGAAAGTGAAGAGGAACTAAAACGCCTCTTGATGAAAGTGAAAGAGGAGAGTGAAAAAGTTGGCTTAAAGCTCAACATTCAGAAAACGAAGATCATGGCATCTGGTCCCATCACTTCATGGGAAATAGATGGAGAAACAGTGGAAACAGTGTCAGACTTTATTTTTCTGGGATCCAAAATCACTGCAGATGGTGACTGCAGCCATGAAATTAAAAGACACTTGCTCTTTGGAAGGAAAGTTATGACCAACCTAGATAGCATATTGAAAAGCAGAGACATTACTTTGCCAACAAAGGTCCATCTAGTCAAGGCTATGGTTTTTCCTGTGGTCATGTATGAATGTGAGAGTTGGACTGTGAAGAAGGCTGAGTGCCAAAGAATTGATGCTTTTGAATTGTGGTGTTGGAGAAGACTCTTGAGAGTCCCTTGGACTGCAAGGAGATCCAACCTGTCCATTCTGAAGGAGATCAGCCCTGGGATTTCTTTGGAAGGAATGATGCTAAAGCTGAAACTCCAGTACTTTGGCCACCTTATGCGAAGAGTTGACTCGTTGGGAAAGACTCTGATACTGGGAGGGATTGGGGGCAGGAGGAGAAGGGGATGACAGAGGATGAGATGGCTGGATGGCATCACTGACTCGATGGATGTGAGTCTGAGTGAACTCCGGGAGTTGGTGATGGACAGGGAGGCCTGGCGTGCTGCAATTCATGGGGTCGCAAAGAGTTGGACATGACTGAGCAACTGAACTGAACTGATACTTACTTATGGGAGAAGGCAATGGCAACCCACTCCAATACTCTTGCCTGGAAAATCCCATGGACGGAGGAGCCTGGTAGGCTGCTGTCCATGGGGTTGCACAGAGTTGGACACGACTGAAATGACTTAGCAGCAGCAGCACACTTACTTACAAACACATGACAGATTTTTCTTGATGGACCTATTCTATAACTTCAAGTGAAAAAGCCCCTCAACAATTCTGTTCAACAGAAATCTTAATGCATATGGAAACTAGAATTTGACAGATGCGATTAAAAGTAATTTCTCATTTTCAGAAGTTTTGAAAGTGAACTTTGAATTGGGAAATGAAATTTGGGATGACTTTGATGATGAAAACTTAGTAGAAATTACTAGCTTTTCAGCTGAAACTGAGAAGACAAAAACATCAGGTAAATAGCATGAAATATATTTCATTTGCATGTATTTTTGTATATATGTATTGTATGTATTTAATTTTAAATGTATGTATTTTAGAATGAAATAATTCATGAGAAATTCCTCAAATGTTTTTCAGTCAAGTTTTTTAAACTAATTTTATTTGCCTTTTTGGTGCGTGTACTTAATTAGCTTTGATTTATTCAGATTATAGTTTTTAGCAAAACTAAAAATGTGGCCCTCTCACACATAACATTTCCTATCCCTAGCACAGAGGTCAAGGTTATTCCTTAATGATGATATAGCGAATGAGTTTTTTCTATTCTGTTGTCCCTTCTGTTGCTAAAGGCTGTATTAAAATTAAGATTTATTGAATTTTCCCTCGTAAAAGAGACTATCCTGCTCTACATTTTAAGATTTCACATGGTCTGGTAATGTTTTTGAAAGACAAAAATGTTCCACTTTTTTTAACTTTTTATTTTGCATTGGGGTATAGCTGATTAACAATGTTGTGATAGTTTCAGGTGAACAGTGAAGGGACTCGGCCATACATATACATGTAACCATTCTCCCCCAAACTCCATATATATACATGTAACCATTCTCCACCAAACTCCTGTCCCATCCATGCTGCCACATAACATTGAGCAGCGTTCCATGTGCTATACAGTAGGTCCTTGCTGGTTGCTGGGGTTGGCAGGGGCAGAGAGGAAGATGGGGGGCAGCAATAGTTAGGGAGTTTAGGATGGACATGTAAACAACTGCTATATTTTAAAATATTCCATTTTTTAAAATATTCTTATATGCTAGTAAACAACATAAAATATTATTTCTAGCAGAAATAATACATGAATTGACTTTTCAGGTGTAAATAATTAAGAGGAAACAATTAGTTTCTCCTGTATTAGATATTGTGTTTAAATCATATACAATCCAAAAATAATGGAACTAGGCCTTTGAGTTACTGGCAAATTCAGCCTATTTCACTAAAACAGAGAAGTGAAAACCTTGATAAGTATAAGACAAGATAGCGAGATGGAGAGACTCTGTCCCAGGATGGCTGACAGCAGGAAATCAGCCCTTTGCAGATCACTGAAAATATTGAATAACTTTGACTTGATCATTTACATGGCTTATAAATGAATAAAAGTGGTTTGGGGGCCTTTTAATATAGTGACTAATAAGCTAACCTATGTGTTATGTAGTTTTACTCCATTAACTTCACTCCTTTGTTTTATATATGTACAGTAAATTTAATTGTTGAGAATTTTCATTCTCTCTTTAACCAGATCATGTCTTTTTGGAGAGAGTCCTTGTAGAACTTGTGAAAAGCTTTATTCATCTGTTTCCTGGTATTTTATTTCAAAATGTTCTCTCTTTACCTAGGATTTGGAAACACTTTGAGTTCAAGTACTGGGGAAAGTAAGCTACCATTCCAAGAATCGAAAGGCCAGTTCCAAAGAGAATCATCTAAGAGGCAAGTTTTAGAACTTTGGTTTCAAATACTTACGACTTTATATTTTTATGACATGTAAGTAGAGAGGAGGATCGTGTCATTAGATGGCAGAGAAGCAGTAGGGTATCAGCCAAGCTAAGCCCTCTTTTTTTTTTATTTTATTTTATTTTTAATTTTTAATTTATTCCTTTATTTCTCATGTGTTCCCCATCCTGAACCCTCCTCCCTCCTCCCTCCCCATACCATCCCTCTGGGTCATCCCAGTGCACCAGCCCCAAGCATCCAGCATCGTGCATTGAACCTGGACTGGCATCTCGTTTCATACATGACTTTTCACATGTTTCAAGCCCTCTTAATCTTAGAGCAGTGTTTCTCAAAGTCCTCTTGTCAGACCACACAAATAAAAATTGCCGTGTGTGTGTGTGTGTGTGTGTGTGTGTGTGTGCTTAGTCACTCAGTTATGTCCAACTCCTAGGGGAATACATTAAAAATGCACATTCCTGGGCCCCCATGCTAGACTTACTACTGAATCATGGTCTTTGGGGCTGAGGTGAGGAATCCTCACTTTTCACAAGACGTGAAAACTGAATAAGAGTTTGACAGGGAGATGGACTTCCCTGGTGGTTCAGTGGTTAAGAATCTGCCTTCCAATGTAAGGAACACAGGTTCGATCCCTAGTTAGGGAACTAAGATCCCATTTGCCGTGGGGCAACTAAGCTCACACACTGCAACTTCTGAGCCCACATGCTGTAATGGAAGGATCTCGCCTGCTGCAACATAGATCCCAAAGATCCGGTGTGTTGCATCTAAGATCAGACACAGCCAAAAATAAATAAACATTACAAAAACAAAACCGAGTTTAACAGGTATAAAAGAAAAGACTAATAGCTGAAAAAAGAAGAGACGTGAAAGGCAAAGGAGAAGAGGAAAACTATACCTCTTTGAATGCAGAGTTCCAAAGAGTAGCAAGGAGAGATAAGAAAGCCTTCCTCAGTGATCAATGCAGAGAATTAGAGAAAAACAACAAAATGGGAAAGACTAGAGATCTCTTCAAGAAAATTTGAGATACCAAGGGAACAATTCATGCAAAGATGGGCACAATAAAGGACAGAAATGGTAGGGACCTAACAGAAGCAGAAGATATTAAGAAAAGGTGGCAAGAATACAAAGAAGAACTATACAAAAAAAGATCTTCATGACCCAGATAACCACGATGGTGTGATCACTCACCTAGAGCCAGATATCCTGAAATGCAAAGTCAAGTGGGCCTTAGGAAGCATCACTACGAACAAAGCTAGTGGAGGTGATGGAATTCCAGTTGAGCTATTTCAAATCCTACAAGATGATGCTGTTAGAGTGCTGCAGTCAGTATGCCAGCAAATTTGGAAAACTCAGCAGTGGCCACAGGACTGGAAAATGTCAGTTTTCATTCCAATCCCAAAGAAAGGCAATGCCAAAGAATGCTCAAACTACTGCACAATTGCACTCATCTCACACACTTGCAAAGTAATGCTCAAAATTCTCCAAGCGAGGCTTCAATAGTACGTGAACCGTGAACTTCCAGAGGTTCAAGCTGAATTTAGAAAAGGCAGAGGAACCAGAGATCAAATTGCCAACATCCGGTGGATCAACAAGAAAGCAAGAGAGTTCCAGAAAAACATCTATTTCTGCTGCATTGACTACGCCAACACCTTTGACTGTCGGGAACACAACAAACTGGAAAATTCTGGGAAAGATGGGAATACCAGACCACCTGACCTGCCTCCTGAGAAAACTGTATGCAGGTCAAGAATCAGCAGTTAGAACTGGACATGGAACAACAGACTGGTTCCAAATCAGGAAAGGAGTACGTCAAGGCTGTATATTGTCACCCTGCTTATTTAATTTATATGCAGAGTTCATCATGAGAAATGCTGGGCTGGAAGAAGCACAAACTGGAATCAAGATTTCTGGGAGAAATATCAATAACCTCAGATATGCAGATGACACCACCCTTATGGCAGAAAGTGAAGAAGAACTAAAGAGCCTCTTGATGAAGGTGAAAGAGGAGAGTGAAAAAGTTGGCTTAAAGCTCAACATTCAGAAAACTAAGATCATGGCATCCAGTCCCATCACTTCATGGCAAATAGATCAGGAAACAATGGAAACAGTGTCAGACTTTATTTTCTTGGGCTCCAAAATCACTGCAGATGGTGACTGCAGCCATGAAATTAAAAGATGGTTGCTTCTTGGAAGAAAAGCTATGACCAACCTAGATAGCACATTAAAAAGCAGAGACATTACTTTGCCAACAAATGTCTATCTAGTCAAGGCTATGGTTTTTCCAGTGGTCATGTATGGATGTGAGAGTTGGACCGTAAAGAAAGCTGAGTGCCAAAGAATTGATGATTTGAACTGTGGTGTTAGAGAAGGCTTTTGAGAGTCCCTTGGACTACAAGGAGATCCAACCAGTCCATCCTAAAGGAAATCAGTCCAAATATTCATTGGAAGGACTGATGCTGAAGCTGAAACTGCAATACTTTGGCCACCTGATACAAAGAACTGACTCATTGGAAAAGACCCTGATGCTGGGAAAAATTGAAGGCTGGAGGAGAAGGGGATGACAGAGGATGAGATGGTTGGATGGCATCACCGACTCAATGAACATGAGTTTGAATAAACTCCTGGAGTTGGTGATGGACAGGGAGGCCTGGCATGCTACAGTCCATGGGGTCACAAGGAGTCAGACATGACTGAGCAACTGAACTGTATGCATTCCAGGTAGAAGAGTGTATGTAAAGGGATAAGGTTTGAAAAGGCATCTGGTGCTCAAGGGTCAGTAAAGTGGGTCAATGTTGGCACAGAATTAAGGCTGAGATTGCTGAGGTCTGTGAGGGGCCATATTTAGATACCTGTGCTGTATCCAGTAGGTCAGAGTTCACAAACTCAAACTGCTTCCAGATCTGATGGGCCAAGGGTAACTGCAGAGTGCCCCTTCTAAAGGAAATAACCACTGCCCAGAGTTAACCAGATGTTGCAGTGCAGGAACTGTAAGTCTAGTGTTGTCAGATTTTCTGATTTTTCAAAAAAGCTAAGAATCTAAAATTTATGTGACATCTCCTGACATTTAAATTTTGACAACTAATTTTTTTAAGTATCTGCAGCACCCCTTATCCAAAAAATAATAATAATGCTTATAGACCCATTGTAGCCTAGCCAGCTCTGGGTTCTGATCTCCATAGTAGGCAGTGAAGAACCATCCAAGATATTTAAGCTATATTTGTATGCAGGTCAGGAAGCAACAGTTAGAACTGAATATGGAAAAACAGACTGGTTCCAAATAGGAAAAGGAGTACGTCAAGGCTGTATATTGTCACCCTGCTTATTTAACTTCTATGCAGAGTACATCATGAGAAATGCTGGGCTGGAAGAAGCACAAGCTGGAATCAAGATTGCCTGGAGAAATATCAATAACCTCAGATATGCAGATGACACCACCCTTATGGCAGAAAGTGAAGAGGAACTAAAAAGCCTCTTGATGAAGGTGAAAGAGGAGAGTGAAAAAGTTGGCTTAAAGCTCAACATTCAGAAAACGAAGATCACGGCATCTGGTCCCATCACTTCATGGGAAATAGATGGGGAAACAGTGGAAACAGTGTCAGACTTTATATTTTTGGGCTCCAAAATCACTGCAGATGGTGACTGCAGCCATGAAATTAAAAGACACTTGCTCCTTGGAAGAAAAGTTATGACCAACCTGGATAGCATATTGAAAAGCAGAGACATTACTTTGCCAACAAAGGTCCATCTAGTCAAGGCTATGGTTTTTCCAGTGGTCATGTATGGATGTGAGAGTTGGACTGTGAAGAAGGCTGAGCGCTGAAGAATTGATGCTTTTGAACTGTGGTGTTGGAGAAGACTCTTGAGAGTCCCTTGGACTGCAAGGAGATCCAACCAGTCCATTCTAGAGGAGATCAGCCCTGGGATTGCTTTGGAAGGAATGATGCTAAAGCTGAAACTCTAGTACTTTGGCCACCTCATGCGAAGAGTTGGCTCATTGGAAAAGACTCTGATGCTGGGAGGGATTGGGGGCAGAAGAAGAAGGGGACGACAGAGGATGAGATGGCTGGATGGCATCACCAACTCGATGGACGTGAGTTTGAGTGAACTCCGGGAGTTGGTGATGGGCAGGGAGGCCTGGCGTGCTGCAGTTCATGGGGTTGCAAAGAGTTGGACATGACTGAGCGACTGAACTGAACTGAACTGAAGGCTATTTAAGCTTATAACTATTAAAGTTATATAATTCAATCAGAAAAATACCATTCCAGCAGTGATATGTAGAATGAATTGTAGAGGGTAGGACCACCAGGAGCATAGTGGCCAGTGAGAAAGGCAGGCTATGATAAGTCCTCAACTGGGGCAGAGGTGATAGAAACTGAGAGAGAGAATTGGATTTTTGAGTCATTTCAAGAATAGATTTAGAAATTGATAGAATATTGCAGTAAAGGAACAGGGAAGAATAAATGACAAGTGGGTAGACATAAATATTATTTAAGGATATACAGCATATGAGACATTTGAAAAAAAATATATTAGAAGTGTTCAACGTAAAGTATCTTTGTAGAAATGTAAAATACATTTGTATGTTGTACTTGATTAGAACGTAAGGGAGAGAAGTTATAGCCAGAACCAAAACTTTCCCACAGAGAAGAAATATTGGTAACTTTTTATTCAGGGTTCAGTTTTCTACTAAAGAGTTATTTCTCCTACTTTAAAAATTTTTTTTTAAGTTTGTAAGTGTCATATGATATTTTTGCTATTATTTAGTCATTTTACTGAACATTAGTATCTACATCACAGAATCATAGATTTCATAGAATTCCAGAGTTGAAAGGAACCATCCAACATTACCGGCAAGTAATCGTGCTGTTTCCACCAAGACAATTCCAGTGACCAGGGGCTTATTCATTCTATAGTGCTTGTTTCATGTTTGGATTTCTCAGGTCATTCACTAGCTTTTAAAATTTGTCTTTTTATCATTTCCATTCATTGGTTCTAACTCTAAGTCATACACAGTAAACAGATTAGAAGCATCACAGTGGAACAAAGCCATGGGTATAAAGAAAGTAGGCAAATCAAAGTAGGAAAGTAACAAGGCATATGAACAGTGTTGTGCACCACAACTTTAGAAAAGTACAAATAATTTTGGAAGAGTTTAAAAGTGACCAACAGAAAATAGGTGGGTTTAAAATGGAGTTCTATCAAGAAACCTCTGAGAAACTGGTGCCAAAAGTTGCTGCTGGGAAGGCCTGTGAGTGCTGAGGGTCTATGATGAAAAGGAGACACATGCTCTTCCTTTCATACTCTTTTTACTGTTTTAATTCCTTGCCATTCCTTGATATAAGAGATAAAAAGATTCTGTCCTAGCAATATGTGTGATTCTTCCCTACACCATCTACTATTTGTGGCTCCTTGCATGACTGTCACATTTTAGCCTGTGTCAGCTTAAATTGTCACCTCCTCAGAGTGGCATCCATGACCGTCTTTTTAAAGGGGGTTTGTGCTCCACACTGTTATCTACTATATTATTACTCAGTTCATTTCCTTCATATCACTTCAGGATCTGTAATTATATTTACTGTTTGTTTATGGTCTGCACCTCTATAGATGATCACCTCCTAAAGATTTGTTTACTGCTTATACTTAGCTCCTAGTGCAATATCTGGCTTATGGTAGTGAATCATGAAATGTTTTTTAATGAATGAATTTAATATAAAAGATTAAAGATGAACACTAATATACAGTTACACATGAGAAGATAACTAGAGATGTCTGTCTACAGTGAGACCAAAATAGGGAAAGGATACTAAAAGTTAAGCAAGTGGGATTTAGAGAAGATTTATGGACTGCTTGATTACAGATGACTAAGACTCAATTCTAATGAAAACTGCTGAATGATTGTTTCTGTAGGCCTTTAAAAGTAGTATTCATATTTAATTTGGAATATACAAATTGCTTTTTTGTCAAAAAGAAAGAAGAGACACCAATTTCACCATGAGTCTAAGAAATAGAGCATCAATTTTATGGGTGATGAATATGATAAGCTAATCATATTTTCCAAAGAATTACTATTGATCTAAATTAGAATGGTTTGTTTCTCTTATATGCCACAATTGACCAAGTAATTCATTTTGATTTTTAGTTTTGTTTCATCACATGAGAAGCCAGATATTTATTTATCAAATTCTGCTGTGTCCAAGTTTGGTGCATCCTCCATGACACAATTACCTCAACAATCTGGAAATGCAAGTATTATAAGAAGAAACACTTCTCTCTTTTTTCTTTTAAATACTGCCTGAATAGTTAAACCTTCAATGGTTGCTGACTTTTTTAACCTTAAAATATAGGTCCATTTACAAGAAAGAAAACAACAAAGTCTGTCACCAGAGATTGAAAAGCTATGCTTTACTCGCTCTGAAAAAATATCAAACTCTTCAAATTTTAATGAGAAAGTGGATTGCTTTATTAGAAATGAATGTAAAAAGGAGATTGATTTCAGGTAAGAACTCTTTAAAAATATTTTAAGACTATACAAGTGAAAGCTTTCTACAAAGAATTTCAGCATTCCTTTTCCCTTGGTTCATTTTAAGGATCAGAACCTAAATGTTTTATTTACTTAAAGATGTAAAAATTTTAGACCTCTGGTTAGCTAAGCTCCCTAAGATAATTCAAAATATCAAATATCTCAATTTTTGAGAACCTATGTATTTGATGCTAGTACTTAAAACACTGTATTACATTGATAAACTTTTTTACTAATTTGAATACAATATGTTGATAATATGAAATATGAGGTCACTTGAGAAATGAGATCAGCTAATTTTTCTAATGTTCTAGTTGTATTTCAGCCACCAGGTTCTGTTATAATTCTACAGGTTCAAAGAAGAAGTCAGGTTAAGTCTAATCAGTGCCCCTACTGCTGATCGTTTTTATGGTTACCTTTAGCAGTTTCCGTTTCCCTCTTGAATAGTCAAGGTTTTGAGACCTGTTGACAGTGATTAAATGGCACTACTTTCCAATATGTCTAAAGAAATATCTATCTAGTATACTTGTCTCTACCTTTCATAGTTCATGAATTCTAATTTCCTCCAGACTTCCTATAAGATTATGCCTATTGAAGTTCGTTTGATAAATTACCTCTCAGCAATCTTCAAGTTTATCCATTTTATATATTTAGTACATTATTTATTATAAATATGTGTTACAAAAATAGTTAACTTTTACATTTGCTTTTTCCCCCAGTAGGTATCATCCTGATGATGAAGCTGACGAAATAAAGTCTTTTCTGGGAATATTTGATGGTATTTTCTAAAACAGACAAAAATGCTTTTTATATTAATAAGACAAATTATAAGGACACCTTACAAAGCATGATTTTTATTTTTAAAAAGCAGTTCATACTTGTTCAGATTTTCTATTCTTGGATTTGACCAACTTTGTTGACTTTTTTTGCAACAAAATATTTGGACTGATTTTTTCCCCCATAATATTGTAACTTCATGAAAAGCACTTTTACAGAGGCTTTGTTTCATAAGCTGATAATTAAGCTTCATTTAGAAATAACTATTTGGTTATTAATTGGATTTAGACCAGAACCAATTTAATATTATCTTAAGAAGAAATTCTGGGAAGGCAAAATGTTTGTAGGTCAGTAAATCTATTTATTGTATCAATTTTTCACCATTAATTTTTTTTACTAAAGATTTTTAAGAATCCAGTGGCTGTCTGAACCTATTCTTATATCATTTCAAGCAACAATAAAGGAAACATTAATCAGTGTAGACTGTCTTCCTTTAACTTGTTTTTTAATGTGGTGATTTCTAACTTTGTTATGTTGATTTTTAATACAGCAAAAGTTATTTGATATTATTTTCCAGTGAGTTATCTCTCAGATTTCTTTATTAATAAGTAGTATCATAGGCATGCTAAGCAGTGTTTATTATCTAATTTATTTATAGATACAGTGTGAAGTTGAAGCTACTTCAGAAGCTTTAGGAATTTTTCTTCAGATGTAAAAGCCTTAGAGACAAGAGAAGTAGAGAAGAAGATGAGGTTGTTGGCTGTTATTAGTAAACATTTATGAGGCATCATATGTATTAAACTTAGAACAAGTTTAAGACTTTGTCTCTGTTGAAAAGTAAGAGCAACCAGCCCTTATTTTAGTCGTCTTTACAATTGGTGTTTCTGCATCTGAATCAATCATGCTACAACCTTTAAAGGTTATTAAACACCATTAAAATGAAAAATTGGTTCACTGCAGTCTGCTCATCTAGCATACATAGACTTTGACACTAAAGAAATAGCAGTTTAATTTAAGAAGACTTATTGTGATCTGCTAAGTGAAAAGTACTATGCCTGGTAGTGCAAAGGATACAAATGATGAAGACACTACTTTTGCTCTCATGGAGCTTTACATTCTGGCAGAGAAGTTAAGACCTATAATATAACAATAATAAATATAGACTACATTAGAGAAGTGGGCCTCAAGTTTCAGGATGTGTTGGAATATTCTAGAGAGCTTATTTGAAAACAAATTGCTGAGCACCATACCCAGTTTCTGACTCAATAGATCTGACATGGGGCCTAGAATGTGCACTTCTAACACATTCCCAAGTGATGCTGATACTGCTATTCCAGGGACTACACTTTGAGAATCACTGCAATAGAGATTTAAAGAACTATAGGAGTTCTGGAATTCCCTGATGGTGCAGTGGAAGGGGTCCACCTGCCAACATAGAGGACATGGGTTCAATATCTGGTCCGGGAAGATTCCACATGCCATGGAGCAGCTAAGCCTGTGTACCACAACTACTGAGTCTGCACTCTAGAGACAGGTCACCCCAATTGCTGAGCCCATGTGCTGCAACTGAAGCCTGTACACCTAGAGCCTGTGCTCCACACCAAGAGAAGCCACCACAGTGAGATGCCCACACCACAATGAAGAGTAGCCCCTGCTAGCCGCAACTAGAGAAAGCTTGCGTACACAACGAAGACCCAGCTCAACCAAAGTAAATAAAGAATATTTTTTAAAAATAAAGAACTATAGGAATCTGTAAGAGAGAGAGTATTATCCTGACTATGGGGTCAAGGAAGCCTTTATAGGGGTAAAAATTTGAACTGAGCTTTGAAAGATGAATAAGATTTTGATGGGCAAATACATGAGAGAAGGACATTGTAGGCAGAGGGGAGAGTTTGAGCAAAGCTCCGAGGGAGGAATAATGAATAGATAATTATAAACATAGGTAAATGTTGTAGATGTTTGATCTGTACCTTGAGGTCACTTTGTGGAAGACTTTAGATGTTAAAATAAGAAGCTTGAACTTTACTCACAAACTGATGTTTCCCAAACTTTGCTCATCATAAGAAATGTATGGATAATATAGTAAGTACACAAACTTGGCAGACTTCATCTCAGAGCAACTAATTCAGAATCACCAGTGAACAGAACTAAGAGTTCTATGGTTTTAAGAAGCACTCCAGGTCACTTTCTATCATCAGGGCAATTTTAGAAACACTTGGGTAGATAATTTGCCATTTGAGCAAGTGCTTACCTGGAAAATTATGTGTATGTTAAATATATGTGATTCAAAACCTTGTTATATATACTGACCGCTTAAAGGAGTACAGTCACTGGGTATTCTTTCCATGAAGTGAATAATAACCCTAAGTTTTCCTATTTATTAGCTATGCTATAAATACATTGGGTTAACTTATTCCTATAGAATGAACCATACAACAGAGCTTTCACAAAAATCTTTGTTGGGTTAAATATCCAGAAGTTTTTTTCGATTAAAAATGTCCTTAATTGGCTGTTTGGCAGCTACCTCATAGGTATGGAGTGAGAATTTAGTAAGCCACTACATAGAAAGTTCTTAGTTTAAGTACTGATACATAGTATGTGTTCAATGAATGGTAACTATTTGTACTGAAAAGAAATATTCCTTAACAGCACTTCAAATAACCCATTGGGAAGGGGTGAGATAATACAATATTTAGTTGTCATGTCTGAGTTGTGTTAAATCATATAGGACTTGAATAATGAACTCTTGATTTCCACAGATTATCATCCATAGAAAAGATTTTAATCTTAGACCTCCCTCCTATATATACTTCCTCATGCTTTCAAATAGGTCCCCTCCATTCCCATTCCCTCCTTGCCAACACTCTTGGTTGGTTTATGGTCAGAGCACACAAATCTATTTTAATATTATGATAAGTAAAATGTAATTATAAATCTTTGGCATATTCTAATACATTCTAAAGCCAAATACAAATGATTGCTGGATTACTCACTTTTCTAGATGTTATCACAGTTTACTCCTTAGTAGATTATGGAATAGTCTCTTTACCAAGACTCCATTTCTAGAAAATGGGAACAACAGGAACTGTAGGGAATATACTGTTCAAGGACCCCTAACCTAGAGGGAGAGCACTGGATACCAGTGCATCCTAGATAATAACAGGTGTGTATAGAAAAGGTACCAGTGAGGAGGAAATCAGGGCAAAGAGGAGTAAACTAAGCTAAGCTTAGAATTAAGCTAAGTGAGTAAGCTAAGAATTTAGTGTGAGTTTTGATTAGTTAGTGGAACAAACAAAACAGAAGGGAAAATGCTGCCACTTACTATTTCTTGGTATTTCAACTCCTGGCTGCCGGTAGTTAAAGACCTTGCTACCTGAAGTCTGATCCGAAGACCAGTAACATGGGAGATACCTGGGAGTTGATTAGAAGGTCTTGGGCCTCCCTCCAGACCTTCTGAGTCAGAATCTGCATTTTAACAAGATCCTCAGGTGATTATATGCACATTAAAGCGTAAGATGCACTTGTTTTCACTGGAAAGGAAGAGAAGAGGATGATATCAGAATTTTAACAGGATCCATTCCAGAAGACAATTATAAAAGAGTAATGATTATTACTTGGTTTTCTGCACATATATTTCCTATTTTAAATGTAGCATGGTGGTATAGCTCTTCTTTAATTACCTCTCAGTATAGGTTGTTTTCTTCACCAACTGTCTAAATTATCTTTATAATTCTCATACATCAACTGGGTATTTTGTTATGTAGCTTTGAGAGGCACTTAGATGCCCTGTAGAGTTTTGTTTTATTAGCGTAACGTAAAAGCAATAATTCAGTCTTCCCTGGTGGCTCAGTAATACAGTCTACCTGCCAATGCAGGAGACACGTTTCGATCCCTGATCCGGGAAGATCCCACATGCCTCGCAGCAACTAAGCTTGTGTGCCACAACTGTTGACCCTGTGCTCTAGAGCCCGGGAGCCACAACTACTAAGCCCACCTGCCACACTACTGAAGTCCGCACACCCTAGATCCTGTGCTCCCCAACAAGAGAAGCCACAGCAATGACAAGCCCATGCATCACAACTGGAGAATATCCCTTTTACTGCTACTAGAGAAGAACATGCTCGCAGTGAAGACCCAGCACAGCCCTAAATAAATAAATAAAATTTTTAAAAATTAGGGCAGATAATTCAAAAGAGCAATCTTTGTCTTTCTTTTCACATTTCAATTCAGAAACCTTTCCCTAAACTAACACCTGCCTTAAAAATCCCTACATACTTCAGCAAAACAAAATGAACCCAAACAAATCCAAACAAAATAACCCAAACCCCACACAGCATTCTAAAAGATTTAGAAAAGTGTCCATAAACCTACAGTCATGAATTTTATGTTGTAGTTATAAAATGTTTTATTAAAAGAGGAATTAAAATTCAGCTGACATTAACATTTTGCCTGAATTTACCTCCTGTGACAGTAGATGGCTTCAAACCTTTAAAATTATACAAATGACTAAAGTCACCTTTGTTTTTATTATTTCTAAATTGTTAACTTTGGAAACAACTTTTACCAATTAGAACTTTTTTTAAAGCTAAAAGAATTTTGCTACAATTTTTTTTCAAGTTTATTTTAGCAAGACAAATTATTCAGGTTACAGATTATCAAAAGATCAACTCAATTTTAAGTCTCATTAAAAAGAAAAAAAGCCAAAAACCTAAAAACAATGAAAATACAGAAATAAAGGAAATTCATCAACAGGTCTGTAAACTTGAAAATGGAGACAGAAATTAATTTTGCACAACTCACTCATCCACTTTTGCCTCCATTTGTCCTAGGGCTTGCTTGATAACATGGTCAAATTTTTATTTTTGTCATGTACATGCTCATTTTCTTGACCATTTGACTTTTGGTTTTCCTTTTCCACTGAGGTTCTGGTCTCATGTTCCTGGTAGGAATCTATTTTCAAGTATAGGAGTATCTCTTCTGAATAGACAATAGACTGGAGTCATGTTCAAATTTTCAGCCTCATTTCACTAGATGCATTTTTCTTTAATTTTTCCTTGTTTGTGTTTTCAGGATTTTTTTCATGTTTCTTTTTTCTTTTTAAAAATTTTCTTCAGAAGCACTTTCAGAATCAGAAGACTGAGACTCTCTTGAACTATCTGAGTCATGGGATGATGGTGAGGATGGTGATGATGACTTATGCCTTTTCTCCTTAATTTTAGTTTGGGAATTAGCTCTCTGCAACTGAATATTTGCACCTCAGTAAATGGCTTTCTAGCTGCATCTGTTTTCTGATTTTTCTCTCTTACACAACTTCTTGACCATATTTCTACTCACTATATCATTAATAGTGATAGATTTGTGCAAGAAGTCTCATTTCTTAATATGATCTATGGAAATCATTGCAATTACACCAATCTCAGTATAAAAATTAAGATCTGAGTCTCAGGTGGATGCTCAAATGTTAAACATGCTTTCTTTTTTTTAAAAAAACTTCCTAAGTAAGGCCCTCTGGTACATAGAACATAGATGGCATATACCCTTAATCTTTACAATAGCCCTATGAGGTAAATTTTCTTGTTATGTATATATTTTATACATGTGTATGTGCTTTCTGCATCGATTCAGTCATGTCCTACTCTTTGTGACCCCACAGACTGTAGCCTGCCAGGCTCCTCTGTCCATGGGATTTTTCTAGGCAAGAATATGGGAGTGGGTTATCCCCTTTGCAGGTCACCTGTCAACATCAGTAAACATCTCTTCTTCCCATTTGGCACTGAGCCTCAGGTAATTGTTTTTCGGTTTTCACACTTAAGCTTCTGTTCTTTAACCTGCTTTTTGTCCTGCCTCCAGATCCCTGGAGCCTATTTGTTTATCTTTCCTAGGTCAATGACTTCATTTTGAAACCCAATATTTTGAAGAGAGAAAGGAGAGCCTGTGTTCAACAAAATCCTTTTTGTAAAGACAATTTGGTTTTGTCTGTTAGTGTTGTGTCATAAAGCTTTCTGTCTGCTGTATGTGAAAACTACCCTAAAAAAGACAGAGAAGAAACCCAATTATTTGTGACATTTTCCAGCATCATAGGACTTAAGCATTATCTGCTTGAAATATGGCTCTCATCTTGCCACTTTCCCCCATAATAAATAGTTACATGTGATTTTTTTTCTGCATCTATCATCTAGGAATATACTGTTTTGAGGAGAAGTTTGAAAGTTAAACACAAATCTTACTGAGAGTATTTGATATCTATCTTATAAAAATATGATTGTATAAAGTAATTCTTAAAGTTCTATTTTTATCCTTAAATTAAAGTTTAAAGAAAGGAAAGGGATTATCAGTTGTTATTAGATTTTTATGTTGAAAATTATGAACTTTCAGTATATAAATTTCAAGTTTTTCCCCATAGGCTTTATTACTTCCTCCAGTTGTCTTTTCATTTTCCTGTGCTGTCCATCAACTACTTCCTATCCTTCTGGGATTCTCCTCAATTTCTGTTTGCATTGCAATGTCATATTTCTTTTATTTTAAATGATTTTAATTTCATTTTTAATATATAGTGAGAACACACTTTATTAAGTTCATTTCACTACTTTCCACTATCAAAATAACTTTGTCTTTTGAAAATTTTGCCTCCTAAAATATTCTCTTTGCTCTTTGAATTTTCTACACTTATGGAAAAAAGTTACATATTCCAAATACATTTCTAAAGTAGAGGTGTTTAGAAAAATAAAATTTTCAGTGTAATAAATAATCCTCCAGTTGGATATTCCATTTACAAAATCATATAATTTATGGTTTTATGCTCTGATGTTAGAAGAAGTCTTTTCAATAAAAAGTTTTGTTGGATTTTTTCTGATTATGAAAATAGCATATGCTTATTTATAGTACTTATACTATGAAAATAATTCAGGCTCTACTACAAAGCCACAGTCATCAAGACAGTATGGTACTGGCACAAAGACAGAAATGTAGATCAATGGAACAAAATAGAAAGCCCAGAGATAAATCCACACGCCTATGGACACCTTATCTTTGACAAAGTAGGCAAGAATATACAATGGAGAAAAGACAATCTCTTTAACAAGCGGTGCTGGGAAAACTGGTCAACCACTTGTGAAAGAATGAAACTAGAACACTTTCTAACACCATATACAAAAATAAACTCAAAATGGATTAAAGATCTAAACGTTAAGACCAGAAACTATAAAACTCCTAGAGGAGAACATAGGCAAAACACTCTCTGACATAAACCACAGCAGGATCTTCTATGACCCACCTCCCAGAATATTGGAAATAAAAGCAAAAATAAATGGGACCTAATTAAAATTAAAAGCTTCTGCACAACAAAGGAAACTATAAGCAAGGTGAAAAGACAGCCTTCAGAATGGGAGAAAATAATAGCAAATGAAGCAACTGACAATCTCAAAAATATACAAGCAGCTCAATTCCAGAAAAATAAACGACCCAATCAAAAAATGGGCCAAAGAACTAAACAGACATTTCTCCAAAGAAGACATACAGATGGCTAACAAACACATGAAAAGATGCTCAACATCACTCATTATCAGAGAAATGCAAATCAAAACCACTATGAGGTGCCATTTCATGCCAGTCAGAATGGCTGCAAAAGTCTACAAGCAATAAATGCTGGAGAGGGTGTGGAGAAAAGGGAACCCTCTTACACTGTTGGTGGGAATGCAAACTAGTACAGCCACTATGGAGAACAGTGTGGAGATTCCTTAAAAAACTGGAAAAAGAACTGCCATATGACCCAGCAATCCCACTGCTGGGCATACACACCGAGGAAACCAGAAGGGAAAGAGACACATGTACCCCAATGTTCCATCCCAGGGCATGGAAGCAACCTAGATGTCCATCAGCAGACGAATGGATAAAGAAAGCTGTGGTACATATACACAATGGAGTATTACTCAGCCATTAAAAAGAATACATTTGAATCAGTTCTAATGAGGTGGATGAAACCGGAGCCTATTATACAGAGTGAAGTAAGCCAGAAAGAAAAACACCAATACAGTATACTAATGCATATATATGGAATTTACAAAGATGGTAATGATAACCCTGTATGCAAGACAGCAAAAGAGACACAGATACATAGAACAGTCTTTTGCACTCTGTGGGAGAGGGTGAGGGTGGGATGATATGGGAGAATGGCATTGAAACATGTATAATATATGTGTAACGAATTGCCAGTCCAGGTTCGATGCATGATACAGGATGCTCGGGGCTGGTGCACTGGGATGACCCAGAGGGATGGTATGGGGAGAGAGGTGGGAGTGGGGGTCAGGATGGGGAACAAGTGTACATCCATGGTGGATTCATGTTGATGTATGGCAAAACCAATAAAATATTGTAAAGTACTTAGCCTCCAATTAAAATAAATAAATATATATTTTTAAAAAAGAAAATAATTCAGCAATAGACTAGTACACATAGCAACAGAGGCCTAAAAATCAGTACTAGGTGAAAAATGTTAAGAAATAGAACGTGAAGCTATCTAAGTAAATTTAAAATATCTGTACAAAAAAAAACAAGAAAAAATATTTTGTAGAAATATAGGCAAACTAAAAAATTTATATCATGCATTAGAATTGTTGTCATTGGTGGGTGTGGTTTGAGTGATCTAAATGGGAAATGTGGATAAAAGAAATTTCAGAAAATACAGAAATGCACAAAGAAGTTAAAATCACCTGCCATCCACCACTGGATGGTAATCACAGTTTGCATATTTTGAAATACAGTCATCCAGATACACACACACACACTTTAAAGTGAAATTATAGTCTTTTTTCTTTATTTTCATTTAGCAATACAATATAAATGTTATACATAATCAGTTTTCATGTATCAACAGAATGAACATGGTGTGCAAAACATTTAATGACTACACTGCTACTGCTACTGCTACTGCTGCTGCTAAGTCACTTCAGTCGTGTCCGACTCTGTGTGACCCCATAGACAGCAGCCCACCAGGCTCTCCCGTCCCTGGGATTCTCCAGGCAAGAACACTGGAGGGGGTTGACATTTCCTTCTCCAGTGCATGAAAGTGAAAAGTGAAAGTGAAGTCACTCAGTCGTGTCCGACCCTCAGCGACCCCATGGATTGCAGCCTACCAGGCTCCTCCATCCATGGGATTTTCCAGGCAGGAGTACTGAAGTGGGGTGCCATTGCCTTCTCCGAATGACTATCCTATTCATATATATTTAGATTGTTTTCAGTTCTTTAATAACTGGTATTGCAATGAGCATTCTTATACATTCATCTTTCACTAGAAATGTACCTTTAAATTATTGAAACAAATTATTGTCAAATTGCCCTCCAGAAACTCCATTTTTACATTCCCAATATGAAAATTTCTGATTCTTCTAGGAACCTAAATCTTTAGGCTTTCGGTTCTAAAACTTAATACACTTGTAGAACAAACCTACAGAAACAAAGTTATCTCTATATTCCAGGAGATCGAAATGTCCAGACCTCAGCAATAGAGTAAATTTGCTCAGAGTCCTTTCTGTTCCGTGGGAAATCAAAGACTACAAAACATGATGATGTCAGCGCACAACTGACAATTGAGCGCTGCTTTATGATCTAAACATCAGAAATGGAGTGAACTATGGGCTTCCCTGCTAGCTCAGCTGGTAAAGAATCTGCCTGCAATGTGGGAGACCAGTGTTCTATCCCTGGGTTGGAAAGATCTCCTGAAGAAAGGAATGTCTACCCACTCTAGTATTCTGCCCTGGAGAATTCCATGAACTTTATAGTCCATGGGGTTGCAAAGAGTCAGACACAACTGAGCGACTTTCACTTTCACTTCATAAAAACAGCAGTAAGGATGCACCTAGAACTATGTCTCATGCCATTTATATGTATTCATTTAAGTAGTACATCAACTTTTTTACACCTGTGTGTGTATCAGACTCATGAAAAAAAATTAAAACCTTTAATTACTAGGGGTTAAACTTGTGTTCTGAGTAATTTTGAGTTATCTATTTTTCAACCTGGTTCCTAAAATGCCTTTAAACTTTCTTCGAAGATTTGGAGTTCATTAGCAACCTTATGTTGGAGAAGGCAATGGCACCACACTCCAGTACTCTTGCCTGGAAAATCCCATGGACGGAGGAGCCTGGTAGGCTGTGGTCCATGGGGTCGCTAAGAGTCGGACACGACTGAGCAAATTCACTTTCACTTTTCACTTTCAGGCATTGGAGAAGGAAATGGCAACCCACTCCAGTGTTCTTGCCTGGAGAATCTCAGGGATAGGGGAGCCTGGTGGGCTGCCATCTATGGGGTCGCACAGAGTTGGGCACAGCTGAAGTGACTTAGCAGCAGCAGCAACCTTATGTACCAAACAGTCTGGTGAGTTTTCAAACCCAGCTTTGAAAGGAGACAGCAGTTCCAGTACCCCTCTTTCCACTGGAGCAGACTGATGGGGTGGGAAGAGCCATGCTGCAGAGCCAGACAGACCCTGGGCTCCCTGTAAACCCCTGGGCTGCCTGCAACGACCCCTGTCCAGGGCCTGAGCACCTCACTAAGATCCTCTGCCTCAGTTTCCTCAACTATGATGTGGAGAAAGGATATCCACTTGACTATCTCCAGTATCTAGAGAAAATATTTCAACAAATAGCTGTTAACTCACGGTAACGATTAGGAATAATGAATAACAAATGTGCAATGGGAGACTTCCCTGGTGGCCCAGTGGCTAAGATTCCATACTCCCCATGCAAGGGACCTGTGGTATGATTCCTGGTGAGACAACTAGATCCTACATGCTGCAACTAAATATCCCATGTGTTGCAACTAAGACCCAGGGCAGCAAAATAAATAAATAAATAAATGAAACATTTTAAAAAGTGAAATGTCTGGAACCTAGCAAATACTCATTAAGTGGCAGCTATTGTGGAGAAGGCAATGGCACCCCACTCCAGCACTCTTGCCTGGAAAATCCCATGGATGGAGGAGCCTGGTAGCCTGCAGTCCATGGGGTCGCTGAGGGTCCGACACGACTGAGCGACTTCACTTTCACTTTTCACTTTCATGCATTGGAGAAGGAAATGTCAACCCACTCCAGTGTTCTTGCCTGGAGAATCCCAGGGACGGGGCAGCCTCATGGGCTGCGGTCTATGGGGTCACACAGGGTCGGACACGACTGAAGCGACTTAGCAGCATTGTCGATGTTAACATAAATATGGGAATGTTGTTAAAGGAGAGAAACAGAAAGCAAAAAGTTTCAGATAAATGTGTTGGCTGATGGGAGTCCCATTTTAGGTGCTGGGGTCAGTGACAGTTTAAAAATGTGGGGATTCCTATTGACGGGTTAGAAAAAGAGAGGGAGTTGCTCTGAATTAGGCTCAGCATTCAGAGCTATCAACAGCTTCTCTGAATGGAAAATACCCATGTGGCTTTTAACAATGGTTGAATGTGAATAAGCAACTCATGGAGGTAAAGTCCTTAAGCTTTTCCTACCCAGCGTCACTGCTACACCCAAACCACATTGCAGAAAGAACTGCTAAATGCATGTTTCCTTAATGCTACTATATGGCAGGAATTTGATAATCTCTTTTCAAGGCACACCTTTATTAAAAAGGAACTGTTCAAAGCCATCTGAGTGGTAATTACTACCTAAAGGCTAATTGACCTAATTAATCTAATATGGGTCAATGGCTTTATAATACCCAAAGAAGAGCATTTTCAAGTGAGAAAAAAAAAAAACTCCAAAGGAATTTCTTTAAGTGAACATCCTTAAATTTAGTGAGTCTGATTTATTTCTTGCACACAGATGTTATAGTGCAGCATATTATATTGCTGGAGTGGCTGAGCTGGGATAAAAAGAGATAGCCTAATTCTCCGAGGATACTAAGGAATATTCAGTTCATCACTCAGGGGAAGGCACTATATAAATTACATTAAAACAATACTGCTTCTTTCTGATAATGTAGCACTGAAAGAAGAATTCAACATGACAAGAAGTCAAATTTACTGTCATACTGTTTTGATTCTCTTGGTGATGTGAAAGAGTGCATGCTGATATCTGCTTTTTATCTGATTAACTCTGGCTTTTCTGAATGCCAGCTTGTGCCATTTGAAGTATTGACCTAAAATACGGATAATATCTAGGCCCTATGACTGAGGAAAGAATGTGTAATCCATCCCTGAGGTAGACAAAATAAGACCCCCAAAGATGTCCACATTTTAATCCCCAAGTCCGTGAGTATGTCACATACATGCAAAAGGAACTTTGCAGATGTGAAGTTAAGGATTTTGAGATGGGGAGATTATCCTGGATTATCTGGGTGAGCCCAGCCTACTCTCAAGGGTCCTTATAAATGAAAGAGGGAGGCAGGAGAGTCAGAATCAGAGGAGATGTGAGGGTGGAAGCAGAGCTCAGGAGAGAAAGAATTTGAAGATGCCACACGGATGGAGAGTAGTAGTAGTATTAGTTGTTCAGTCGTGTCTGACTCTCTGTGACCCCATGGATTATAGCCTGCCAGGCTCCTTTGTCCATGGAATTTCCCAGGCAAGAATACTGGAGTGGGTAGCCATTCCCTTCCCCAGGAGATCCTAACCTAAGGATTGAACCTGGGTCTCCTGTGTGACAGGCAGATTCTTTACCATCTGAGCCACCTGGGAAGTCCATGATGGAGAAAGGGGTCACACAAGTCAAGAGATTCAGGCAGCCTCTAGAATTTGGAAAAGGCAAGGATATGGATTCTCCCCCTAGATCCTCTGGAGGGAATGGAACCCAGGGTTTTAAAATCAAGTAGCTTTGATTTTATCTCCAGGAGGCCTCTGACCCCCAGAACTGTAAGTGATAAATCTGTGTTATTTTAAGCCACTAAGTCACAGCAGAATCCAATGGGCTTATGGCACAGAACCATACTGATGTCATTTTAATTGAATTTAAATGAATTAAATTCATTGTGCCTGTAATGCAAGACTTGGAGGTCCTGCAACAGAGGCTCACTTTGTTCCTGTTTATTTTCAGGCCTTTTGGGAAATGGACTGTTGGTGAGGGTTCCTAAGTATGGGAAGAAATCAGTCCTTTTGTGAGTTAATTTCCCTCTCCCAGGTTTTTAAAACCTAAAAACATTTTCTAAAAAAGTATTTACAACCATGCACAGTGTCTTTTAATCTATTTATCCTCGATTCTGTATGCAAAATTAAGCAAGAGTAAAACACTTGGGACTTGGGGCCTTCCTAGGTGGCTCAGTGGTAACCTTCTTTGATGCCTGGGCTCAGCGGTAACCTTCTTTGATCCCCTGGAGGAGGAAATGGCAACCCATTTAGTTTCAGTAGTGGACACAAAGTTCCAATAGTCTTGCCTGGAGAATTCTGCAGACTCAGAATTGACCGGCTCTAGTCCATGGGATCACCAAGAATCATACACAACTGAGAGACTGACCACGCATGCATATAAATTATAAAACTTCTTAAGTATCACTCTTCATGCATGTATGAATTATATGTACAATTTAGCATATAAATAATTTCTGGGGGGCAAATTTCCATTAAAGCTATATCTGTAATATACCTGTCGTGTATATATATGTATGACAGGTATTAGAGGAGTTTCTAAATCACTCTGAACTGTAGTTGTAAACATACTTGGCAAATTAGTATCTAATCTATGGTTAAAAAATATGTCATTCTGATATTTGGCAAAACTAATACAATTATGTAAAGTTTAAAAATAAAATAAAATTAGAAAAAAAAATGTCATTCCAATATTTTATAATAACCTATAAGGAAAAAGAATCTGAAAAAAAATAGATAATATGTATGCAATAACTGAGTGACTTTGCTGTACACTCAAAACTAACACGTTGTAAATCAACTATACTTCAATAAAAATAAAAGAAAATGTCATCCCAAATGTGAAAATTTTCATGATATTAGACAATGGTTCTTGTACATCATTGTATTAAAAGTAAACCAGTGTGTACCACCTTATACCCATTAGGATGGCTATTATTTTAAAAAAACAAAAAACAGAAAATAAGACTTTTTGAGAACATGGAGAAACTGGAACCCTTGTGCACTGCTGGTGGAAATGTAAACTGGTGCAGACACTGTAAAAAACGGTATGGGAGTTCCTCAAAAGTTAACCATAGAATTACCATGTGGTCCAGCAATTCCACTTCTAGGTATATACCCAAAAGAATTGAAAGCAGGGTCTTAAAGAAACATATTCATACTTAGAATACTCATAAATAGAATATACTTGTATTTTCCTATTCATATAAACTATGACATTATTCACAATAGCCAGAAAGTAGAAGGAACCCAAGTAGTCATCAACAGATAAATGGATAAGCAAGAACAGCTTATATATACAATGAAATATTATTAAGCTAAAAAGGAAGGAAATTCTGACATATGTTGCAACATGAATGAACCTTCAGGACATTGTGCAAAGCGTAATCAGTCAGACACAAAAGGATAAATTCTGTGTGATTCCATTATATTCTTAGAGCAGTCAAATTCATAGAGACAGAAGATAGATGGTGGTTGCCAGGGGCTGGGAGGAGGAGGGAATTGAAGGTTATTGTTTAGTGGACACAAAGTTTCAGTGATGCAAGATGAAAAGAATTCTGGAAATGGATGCTGATAAAGATTGCAGGGGATTTCCCAGGTGCTGCTAGCGATAAAGAACCCTCCTGCAAATGCAGACGTAAGAGACACGGGTTTGATTCCTGGGTCAAGAAGATCCCCTGAAAGAGGAAATGGCAACCCACTCCAGTATTCTTGCCTGGAGAACCCCGTGGACAGAGGAGCCTGGTGGGCTACAGTCCATGGTGTTGCAAAGAGTCAGACATGACTGAGCATATAATACTCATTTTGTATATTTTGTGTTTTTGTATTTTTTACAACTGTATTATGTATTTTTTACAACTTTGATACTGATAATAATATTGTGAAGTGCACAGGACAGATATGATCTCTATTTTTAAAATTAAAGAAACTGAGGCTCAGAGAGATGAGACTAGAGCCTAGGACTCCTGATTAAAGGACCATGTATCACTTCTTGTCAGCTCTTCCCTGGCTGCATTTTGCTCCTAGTGGCTGGATTTTTATGTGTGTATGTATGTGTGTGTGTGTGTCTTTTACATTAGCAGTGTGTTTGGATGTTTTCGCAGTTATAAACATCTCTGATAGGTTGATATGGTAGAGATGTTTGTCTCTTTGCCTAGCTGGTGACAATTTAATGATAGTATTTTCAACCAGTGTATTCAATGATTATACACATTTATCAGACAATGTAATCATCTCTATCATGCCAGTTGCTCACACACCAGAACTGAAACTCCAGGAACACTCTATTACTCTGACAGGGATAATAGGTCATTATTACCAAATCAGCAGCACAGTGCTTTAAAAATAAATGACCTGCTTCCCATCATTATTTATTTTTCATAAGTGCCTCAGGTTTATCTTAGCATCTAACAGCAGGAGACAATTATCCTATAATATTCTTCTTTTTTTTTTTTTTAAAGCATGTCCTAAGTGGTCTTAAATGGTAAATGGAACATTTCTGTTGACCCCAGTGTAGAAGCCTGGGAGGTTTTATGGAGCGTTAATAGAAAATGGAATTCTAGAATTCATATATATGGTATGATATAATAGTAGAATTCATAGTATATGGACACCTAGTGCATACAGTCTTTTCCTTTTCCATCCAATTCTGTTGACAAATAAGACCAGCTAGGAGGATGGGAGTGGGAGGAGAGAAGGAGAATTTCTATGCACTTATCCCATGAATTAAGCTGAGTTTTTAATGTTCCTTTAACGCTGTTTGATTGAGCCCTCAGAGGGTACAAACTGTCCCCATATGCTGTCCCTTCCCTGTGTGGAGTGTTTTAAAGGGAAACTCATAACTCATAAAAGGAAAAATTCTCCTCCTCCGCTTGGGGAGGAATTCTCCTCCTCCTTCTCCTTTCAAACAGAACAGCCTGAGGGGGCCTGAGGGGTTTTCCTGGGTCTGGACACCTGCTCATCCCACCTGGCAGGAGGTTCCACTGAGAGTGCAGGCCTCCTTTGTACTAGAGTCTGGATTAAATCACAACCCAGATGCAGACCAGCGATGGCCATGGCTGTGGTGGGAAGAAGGTAGGTACCAAGAAGGATGGAGCATTTGTTTCCCAAGAAGAAAAGGGGCAAGCTGACTGGGTGAGGAGCCCTGTTCCTTTTGGTAACTGAGAACCGTCCTCTTAGAGGTGTCCGCTCGCTTTCAAAACAATAAGAAGCTTGTAACTGTAAAAGGCTATGATGGGTTTCCTGCTTCCCCACCCTTTTAGAAGCAAAACCTATTTATGAGGCTTTATTAAGTGCAAATAAGTCCCTTGGCTTCAACCGAGAAGCAGCAGCTGCTGAGGATGTGGTCATTTGCATATAAATGACATGATTTCAGCTTAGAGAAGAATATTGAAAAATATACATGTCGACAATGGAATCCTGATAGATTCACACATATTAAGGTCAGATATTGTAATTTTTAAGGCTGCTGCATGCTGATGACTGCATCCTGTCACATATTCAATTCTGTTTGGGTTAGATGAGTTTTATCTTCTATGAGAAGATTTTTATTGTGAATTAATTAGACTACTTTTTTTTTCCTAAACATGGGAACATTTAGGTCAATAAGCTAAATGCTCTCCAAATGGATAGGCTCTGTGACAGCCAAAGTTACCAACTGCAAACTTGGTTTTCTGTATAGCTGATGAAGAGGGTTGAATGCCCAGGAACCTCCCGGGGAGGAGACAGCAGTGATTTCTCTGCTTTCACTCTGTCCTCTGCAGGGTCAACCTTTTTTGTGAAGAGCCAAAGACTTCCCTGGTGACTCAGGTGGTAAAGAATGTGCCTGCAATGTGGGAGACTCGAGTTCGAACGCTGGGTCAGGAAGATCTCCTAGGGAAAGGAATGGCAATCCACTCCAGTGTTCTGGCCTGGAGAATCTCACAGACAGAGGAGCCTGGTGGGCTACAGTCCATGGGGTCGCAAAGAGTCAGACATGACTGAGCAATTAGTCACTCACTCAAGGGAAGCTCCAGTTTCCGTATTCTAAAAAGTTTTCCAACAGCTTGACTAAAAGATTATTGGAGAGGGGGACTTCCCTTGTGGTCCAGTGGCTAAGACTCCATGCTCCCAATTCAGGGGGCCCAGGTTCAATCCCTGGTCAAGGAAGAGTGGCCTTGCTTGCTGCAACTAGAGAAAATCTGTGTGCAGCAATGAAGACCCAGTGCAGCTGAAATAAATAAATAAATCATTCTTTTCCTTGCTAGCTTTTTAATTATTTATTAGTCATCTTTAATTATCTCTTTTGAAAGTGTATATATACCAAGGACTTTCATCATTTAAAGATAACACACAGAAAGTTTAAAAATGGCCTGTGGCTTGAGGTTCACAGCTGGGAAGAGACAGACCCTGGAATCATCTGCACTGCTTCCAGACAAGTGTCCCCCATGCCGGCTGGAGGAATTCCTCTGAAATTTGCCTCCAATTTTGGCTGTGCATTGGTTTAATGCTTACTGGCTCCTTCCCCACCTGCAAGATAGAGCTTATTTATCTTGTTGTATATTGTCTGCTGGGAAGGCCAGAGAAATACATACGAGCCCCTTCACCTTGCCAACTAGTCTGCACCTCTTTCAGGAAGAACATTTTCCTGTAAATGATGATCCCTCAAGTGATAACTTTAGATTTTCTTATAGAAAAATAATATCTTGTGATCCTTTAATAACAGACTTTACTCATATCAATTCAGCATTTGATCACCGCATTATTTATTCATTAAATGAGTCAGTTAACTAATCCTCAACATACTTTTAAACCTTCAGTGTTAACATTTACTGGATGATAAAAGTCCTTGGTATATATAAACTTTTAAAAGAGATAATTAAGATGACTAATAAATAATTAAATAGCTAGCAAAGAAAACAAACTATTTATTTAGGTTGTACTGAGTCAACTGTGGTGTTGGAGAAGACTCTTGAGAGTCCCTTGGACTGCAAGGAGATCCAACCAGTCCATTCTAAAGGAGATCAGCCCTTGGTGTTCTTTGGAAGGAATGATGCTAAAGCTGAAACTCCAGTACTTTGGCCACCTCATGCGAAGAGTTGACTCATTGGAAAAGACTCTGATGCTGGGAGGGATTGGGGGCAGGAGGAGAAGGGGACGATAGAGGATGAGATGGCTGGATGGCATCACTGACTCAATGGACGTGAGTCTGAGTGAACTCCGGGAGTTGGTGATGGACAGGGAGGCCTGGTATGCTGCTATTCATGGGATTGCAAAGAGTCGGACACAACTGAGCAACTGAACTGAACTGAACTGAGTCTTCGTGGCTGTGCACAGGCTTTCTCTAGTTGTGGCGAGCAGGGGCTACTCTTCATTGCAGTGCACAGGCTTTTCATTGTGGTAGCTTCTCTTGTTGTGGAGCACAGGCTCTAGGCTCTCAGGATTCAGTAATTATGGCTCCTGGGCTCTAGAGTGCAGACTCAGAAGTTGAGGTATGTGGGCTTAGTTGCTCCAAGGCATGTGAAATCCTCTTGGGCTCGAACTGTATCCCCTGCATTGGCAGATGGATTCCCATCCACTGTGCTACCAGGGAAGTCTGTAAAAAGAAAAACTGAGAAACTCACCATAAGTAGATGTATTTCACAGAGAACTTTAAAGCTTTTACAGAACTCTGTTATGCTAACCTGAAAAAAGTATCTCAATGTTGATTTGCTGATATATTCTATATATTTTCCATAAAGAGGTATTATATAAAGCTCTAGGTTTAATAAAGATTTTAAAACTATAAATTCTATAAAGCTTAGTCCTACAATTGATTAGATTATACATAGAAGATGATTATATTACCCAAAATTTGTCATCCGTTTACTGCTGCTGCTGCTGCTGCTAAGTCGCTTCAATCGTGTCCGACTCTGTGTGACCCCATAGACCGAAGCCAACCAGGCTCCCCCGTCCCTGGGATTCTTCAGGCAAGAACACTGGAGTGGGTTGCCATTTCCTTCTTCAATGCATGAAAGTGAAAAGTGAAAGTCAAGTCACTCAGTCGTGTCCAACTCTTCGAAACCCCATGGACTGTGGCCCACCAGGCTCCTCCATCCATGGGATTTTCCAGGCAGGAGTACTGGAGTGGGGTGCCATTGCCTTCTCTGCACCCCTTTACTAGAGAAGGGTAATTAACCCATCCAGGGGTAGATCCAGATATTGTGAAGCCTAAAGTTCATTCAATTTGGAAATTTTTGATACAAAATTGAGTACAAAGTGAATATTTACTTAGGTGGAGAGAAAAACACAACAAATTATAAAAAAGAAGCAACACAGCAAGTTATAGGCCTCACAAAAGCCACAAAACTAATGTACTTTGATTGATTAATTGGATACACCTTTATAACACTTTCTCTACAATTGACTACCTGTTCAGTCTACCCTGTAATGTAGTTGATAAAAATTTGTTGCTTATTAATTATAGTTTTTAGAATTTACTTCATCTTTACAATATGTTATATGTAACATCACGTAAAGTTTTAGGATTGTTATCAAATTGGAGAGAGCCTCTAATTCTTTCATACATGAGCTTTGAAATTTCAGGGAATTTCAGATTTTCTTGTGGCTTTGTTGTTTTTAATTGTTAAGTTGTGTCTGACTCTTTTGTGACCCCATGGGCTGTAGCCCGCCAGGATCCTCTGTCCATGGGACTTCCCAGGCAAGAATCCTAGAGTGCGTTGCCATTTCTTTCTCCAGGGGATCTTCTTGACCTGGGGGTTAAACCCACGTGTCTCCTGCTTGATAGGCAGATTCTTTACCACTGAGCCATGTGACTGATCCTAAATACATTCCCATGTTTCTAGCACCTTAGGCCATAGAACACATTGGTTTTTACTGCAATGTGATCTCAAGCCCTGCACTTTCATGTCCCCAGAATTAATGTTTATAGAAGCTGTCCCCAGATTAGGACAGTTAGCCTTATCTTGACTACATACAGAATTGACTGTAAAACAGGTAATTCCATGTATTTCCAACCCAGCTGACATGGCTGAAGGGAAAGAGTCTTATAAGAAGAGCCCCATGGAAAGCTTTCTGGATCTCTCTGCCTTTGGAGAGTCTGGTGGTTCTTATACACCAGAAAATCATGGCTGATTTTCAAGGCACAGTGTCTGGGATGAGAAGGGGGCTATGAAAGCAGAAGACAGGTAGATAATTTCTCTGTGGCAGTACAAGTCCCTTAAAGTTAAAAAAAAATCTATCCCCTAAGTTCACAAAAACAATATTCTGCACCACCCTCCTCCTCACTGACTCCCTCCTACCAGCATTCTCTGTACACCAGTTCAGTTCTGCCAGAGTAGAATTAAAACCAGAAAATGCCACGAGAAATAGGAGAACCAGTGGATGCAGGTCTCTCTGGGGTGTGATTAACTGAACACAACCGATTCTCTAGTGTATCAATGGTCATCATCTTCCGGAAGACCTTTGCTAAAAGCAGAGCCTCACAGCTCTGCTGCCAGAGAAGGGATAGACGCTCTCATCTGCTCTAGACAGAAGATGAACTGGGCAGTTTAGACTGCTGAAAAACAGTTGGAGATAAGCTTGTAGTTCCAAAAAAAATTAATCCATGCCTCTAGATAGCATGTAAGCCTATTGGAAAGCTTTTCCAATTCAAGCAGTTAATAATATATCAAGTCTTGCAGCATAAGGGATACAATTTTCAAAATTATTGTACTGAGGGAATCATAAATCCCACCAAGAGGAAGGTTGTAGTCCAGATATTTTATTTTAGATTTCCATCCAGGGTACACTATGACACTCCACATGAAAGTCAAATCGTCCATGTAAAATGGTTTCCAGGTGATAAGTTTACCCCAAGGGGTCCAGTGAGGTAATACATTCAGAGTTATATCTGACTTTCACAATCTATAAAGACTAGTTATCAATTTTTTGAAAGATTTGATAAGCAGGAACAAAAAAATAGCTTATGGATGCTGACATTTGTCTCATTAATGGGAGCAGTGTAAGAAGTACAAGCCCCTTCTGGATTTGGCTGTAAATACACCACTGACATACATTTTGGAAGGTTGCTGTTTTGTGCTGGTGGGAATGTATCTGTCTAACCTTATACTGACTCTAATAGACGTAAGGAAGCAGTGGTATTACTGTCAGCCACATTCAGCTTTTTAAAACAGGGGCACCCACTCTGCCAGTATCTGTCAGATTCCAGGCCACTACCTATTAAAAATTATGTTCCATCTACACTAGTCTGGCCTAGTGGAAGTTTTATTAGGAAATAATTCTCCTGTTGTGTTTGGGGAAGGGAAGGGAAAAAAAATCCCACTTCACCCCACAGGATTCCAAGGAATAATTAATGTTTCTTCCATCCTTGAAATAGGAATGCTGCTGCTTTCTGTAGCATTTCACATGGAAGACACAACCCCGCCTGGCAAGGGAAGAACTAATCAACATTTTAGAAACAGGTAGGAGGCCCAAGTACTAAATAATCGCCAATTTGAGTGTTGTCTGTCATTGTATCATTCTTTGAACTGCAAGGCAATATTTTCATAAGTTATTCCCTTGTCACCAGGGAAAAAGAATTAGATTTTTTTTTTAGGGAAGATTGGTAGGTTTGCTGAAGATGCTTATTAAAACAATAATAGTAATAACCAAGTGCTGACTTTTGCTTGGTTTCAGTTAAACTCTCTAAAGAGGACAGGTGTATGCTGACTGCCCAAACTGCAGAAGCAATTCTTTGAGCATCATTGCTTGAGCTCATGGGGTGCAATACAGGAAATGGATACACTATTCACCTGTCCAGAACTGAAGACTAAACCCATTCTTCAAAAGCTCACCGTGCGCTTAATAGAAGTCTACTGCAGGGACACTTTATCTAGCCAACATCATCAGTAAATGGGTTTGTTTTCCCTCAGTCTTCCTTAAATGATATTTAAATTTTAATCCATTCAGTGTAACCATATTGCATTTTAGCATTTCTACAATAATTGCATATTTCCCTTCCTTTTAGATTTGAGTGAAGACATACGAACTTCTTTGTGAAAATAAATTCTTGTTACCAGTTGCCACTCAGTAGTGGCTGCTGGGGCTCTTGGGCTGTGGTTTTCAGTTTGCCTTGTTTGCCTTGGCTTCCCTGATGGCTCAGACAGTAAAGAATCTGCCTGGAAAGTGGGAGCCACGGGTTTGATCCCTGGGTTGGGAAGATCCCCTGGAGAAGGGAATGGCAACCCACTCCAGTATTCTTTCCTGGAGAATCCCATACACAGAGGAGCCTGATGGTCTACAGTACATGGGGTCGCAAAGAGTTGGACACGACTGAGTGCCTAACACACACAGCCTGAGCATTTCCTTCTCCTGCGCCCCATGTGCTGCCTTGTAAACTCCCCTCACTGCTTCTAATCAGACAAGGCAGGATTTTGCCTTGAGAGAGAGCAGGCATTTTGCAGTTCAACATTCTAGGATGAATTCCAGCTCCATCACTTCCTGTGTGAATGTGAACAATTAATTTCCTGAGTTTTCTTGTTTATAAAACAAAGAAGAAATACTTGCCTAGGGTTGTGAGATGGAGGGACGTTGGTACAGAATTTGGCACAGATTTGCGAGGGCCATGGCTTCCACCAGATACACCTAAAAGTGAACTGGTTCTAAGAGAGGACCCTGGGGTATTGTGACAGCTCAGTGGACAGTTCACGGGACTTCATTCATTTGTGCATCCTTTGCTGGTCGCTGGAGGACTGACCTTACCAGCACCTGACCTCCAAAGACATGGACACGCAGACATTGCTGTGCTTGGTAATTTAGATCGTCACATCAGCATCCTCTCTGTGCCTTTTTTGTCCATCTCTCTCTAAAAATAAAGTTAGGCTTCTTTTTTCTTGTTTTGTTTTTTTACATGAAAAGGATTGATTGGATTTCACCAGGCTTGGAGGCCTGACTTTGCATAGAGGCTGTACAGAAGGCCAAGTCAGTGGTCCTCAGACTTGAGGACACAGATTCCTGGGCCCCACTCCCAAGCTTGCTGATTCAGTAGGTCTGGGTAGGATTTGAGAGGTCTGTGTCTACCCGTTCCCAGGTAAAGCTGACGCTGATATGGCTGGTGTGGAGACCACACTATGAGAACCGCCGCCTTAGGTGAACTGAAGTAGAACGGGTGTTGATCCACAATCACCAGCCTCACACACTGCTTATCTTCAGGCTAGAGATCCTCCAGAGGTGGCTGGGAGGCCAGCTTGTCCTCCTAAAGTGAAGCCTGCTCTTAGATGCAAGTGGTTCTTTGCAACTTGATCCCTAAGACATGTACGATTGAAGGGAAGTGCAAGCAGATCTTTGGTAGCTTTAATTCCTTCCCACACCTCATGGCCTAGTGAGTGCAAACAGCTGGGGCACCCCCCTCCAATGCCTGACCTTCTTTTTTTTCCTCCCCTTAATCCACAGTGGCTGATAAAGTCAGGGTTTGAGTGGGACTTTGTGGTTTTGAATTATTGGCTCTTGGGTGAGGTGAGACCCATTTGAATTGTTCTTAATTTTTCCACCACATGTTTGGGTTGAGAAGGAAGCAATTTTGTAACATTTCCAGGTTGGAAATAGTGCTCACAAAATAATAAATTGAGATAATCCAAACCATATTTCCAAATTCACACACAGTTGAAATGGAAACAGCTTTGTAAGACCTGGTCTCAGTGTCCTGACATTGGAGGCGAAGGTGTTTCTGGGAACTCTGCCAGACCCAAAGAAAAGAACTATACATACAGGCCAGGCTTATCCTGTCTGGGTCTGTGTGTGGCCTGAGGAGAAAAGTAGGGCAGTGAGAAACCTCAGGCTGGGGCCAGTCGGGGGCAGTGGTGGTCAGCGTGAGGGAAGACAAGGAACTTTCAGGAACAGGGATAACAAGTTTTCATATTAAATGTCTCATATATTGTTGTATAGGGGGCTTCCCTGGTGGCTCAGTTGGTAAAAAATCTGCCTGCAATGTCGGAGACCTGGGTTCAATCCTTGGGTTGGGAAGATCCCCTGGAGAAGGAAATGGCAAACCCACTCCAGTATTCTTGGCTGAGAAATCCTATGGACAGAGGAGTCTGGCAGGCTATAGTCTATGGGATTGCAAAAAGAGTCAGACATGACTTAGTGACTAACCAACAACAACAAAATTGTTGTATAACCCTAATCTTAGAATGAGCCTGCTGCAGACGCTGTATTACCAGGGCTCACAGGGTGCTCTCCATGGGACAAGAGAGGGGAGCAGCCCAAGAACGTGCTGACACACGTCAGGTGGAGTGTTGGCAGGCCCAAGAGGTTAGTGAGAGGGGTGACTGAGAGAGCAGAGGCCCAAGGGTTTACTGAGATATTTGGGGGAAGGTTACTGGACTTCCCATAGCTTGTGCCCCACAAGACTTGAGGTATTTTTATTTAAATATTGAAGAAAAAAGGTGGCCTAACAAGAGGGTACCCAGGTGACAGACTCCTGTGGAACCTGAGGATTTATAGGAAGATTCTAAAATCACAACTCTGATTGGATTTGCCCCATTCCTTTCTCAGATTTCTTCAATCTAAAGAAAGTATGCTCATTGGAAGAATATTTCTGAGCAGCTGCTGGGGCCTAGCCATGTGGCAGATGCTGAGGAAATCATGGGGACCATGAGGCAGGCCCTCATTTCAAGGAGCTTGTCTCCCGGGTTCCCTCCCATGTCTTCTTTTCCTACAAACCCATGGTTCCACCACTTGCGCAGTGCAATTCCACCTTCCTTCTTTGTGCTCTCACCAGAGACCCACTCCCAGAGCCTGGGGATTCACCCATTTATTACACAACTGTATGCCAGGCACTATTTGGGGCAAGGAGGACTCAGTAATGAAGAAAAGAGACAAAAATCTCTTGCTTGCCTGACAGAGACAGAAAATAAATAGATAAAATAAAGCAAAGATACAGTATGTAAAAGATTCGTATGTTAGGCAGTGATAGTCAAAATAAGGCAGGGAGGGGAATAAAAGGAGTCTGGAGTGGGGTTTATTGGACTGGCCAGGGCAAGGCTTCTCTGAGAAGGTCTGAACTTAGATAGGGAGGAAAGGCAAGTACAAAAGCCTGAGGTAGATGCTCACTGCTGGCACCTGAGCAGGAGTGGGGAGACCTCTGTGGCAGGAGCAGAGGTGGGAGGGAAAAGCAGGAAATGAGGCCAGAATGGGGCAGGGCTGGGGCGAAATCAGCTTTGCCTTGCAGGGCTTGGTAAGGACCTGGCTTTACTCTGCACCATGTGGGGAGTCGTAGGAGGGTTCTGGGCTGAGTGCTGACCCAGCATGTTTTAATTTTAGCAGGGTCATTCTGCCTGCTGTGTGGGGAATGGGCTGAAGGAGAACAAGGAAGAATAATCAGGAAGTTCTGGCAGAATCTAGGCAAAAGATGTGGGTGGCCTGGACCACTATGCGATGGTGGTGATGGTGATAAGTGGTCAAACCAGAGTGTAGTTTTAAGGTAGAGCCAGTAGGGTTTATTGACAGATTATGAGATATGAGAGAAAGAAAGGACTCAGAGAACCTCAACAGACATTTTTCAAGAGAGGATGTACAAATGGCCAACGGGTACATGAAAAGGTTCTCAGTATCACTAATCATGAGGGAAATGCAAATCCAAACTATGAGTTAACACTTCACACCTGTCAGGATGGCTGTCATCTAAGTGTCAAGAAGTAACAAGTGTTGGCAAGGATGTGAATAAAAGGGAAACTTGTGCACTGTTGAAGGGACTGTAAATTGGTGCTGCCACTTGAGAAAATTTTGAATATACTTCAAGAAATTAAAAATTGAACTATCATCAGTTCAGTTCAGTTCAGTTGCTCAGTCGTGTCCGACTTTTGCGACCCCATGAATCGCAGCACACCAGGCCTCCCTGTCCATCACCAACTCCCAGAGTCCACCCAAACCCATGTCCATTGTGTTGGTGATGCCATCCAACCATCTCATCCTCTGTTGTCCCCTTCTCCTCTGGCCTTCAATCTTTCCCAGCATCAGGGTCTTTTCAAATGAGTCAGTTCTTCGCATCAGGTGGCCAAAGTATTGGAGTTTTAGCTTCAACATCAGTCCCTCCAATGAATACCTAGGACTGATTTCCTTTAGGATGGACTGGTTGGATCTCCTTGCAGTCCAAGGAACTCTCAAGAGTCTTCTCCAACACCACAGTTCAAAAGCATCAATTCTTCGGCGCTCAGCTTTATTTATAGTCCAACTCTCACATCTATACATGACCACTGGAAAAATCATAGCCTTGATTAGACGGACCTTTGTTGGCAAAGTAATGTCTCTGCTTTTCAATATGCCATCTAGGTTGGTCATAACTTTCCTTCCAAAGAGCAAATGTGTTTTAATTTCATGGCTGCAGTTACCATCCGCAGTGATTTTGGAGCCCAGAAAAATAAAGTCTGACACTGTTTCCACTGTTTCCCCATCTATTTGCCATGAAGTGATGGGACCAGATGCCATCATCTTGGATTTCTGGATGTTGAGCTTTAAGCCAACTTTTTCACTCTCCTCTTTCACTTTCATCAAGAGGCTTTTGAGTTCCTCTTCACTTTCTGCCATAAGGGTGGTGTCATCTGCATATCTGAGGTTATTGATATTTCTCCCATCAATCTTGATTCCAGCTTGTGCTTTATCCAGCCCAATGTTTCTCATGATGTACTCTGGATAGAAGTTAAATAAGCAGGGAGACAATATACAGCCTTGATGTACTCCTTTTCCTATTTGGAACCAGTCTGTTGTCCCATGTCCAGTTCTAACTGTTGCTTCCTGACCTGCATACAGGTTTCTCAAGAGGCAGTTCAGGTGGTATGGTATTCCCATCTCTTTCAGAATTTTCCACAGTTTGTGATGATCCACATGGTCAAAGGCTTTGGCATAGTCAATAAAGTAGAAATAGATGTTTTTCTGGAACTCTCTTGCTTTTTCCATGATCCAGGGGATGTTGGCAATTTGATCTCTGGTTCCTCTTTTTCTAAAACCAGCTTGAACATCTGGAAGTTCACGGTTCATATATTGCTGAAGCATGGCTTGGAGAATTTTGAGCATTACTTTACTAGCTTGTGAGATGAGTGCAATTGTGCAGTAATTTGAGCATTCTTTAGCATTGCCTTTCTTTGGGATTGGAATAAAAAACCTTTTCCAGTTCTGTGGCCACTGCTGAGTTTTCCAAATTTGCTGGCGTATTGAGTGCAGCACTTTCACAGCATCATCTTTCAGGATTTGAAATAGCTCAACTGGAATTCCATCATCTCCCCTAGCTTTGTTCGTAGTGATGCTTCCTAAGGCCCACCTGACTTCACATTCCAGGATGTCTGGCTCTAGGTGAGTGTGAGTGGTCACACCTTTGTGATTATCTGGGTTGTGAAGATCTTCTTTGTACAGTTCTTCTGTGTATTCTTGCCACCTCTTCTTAATATCTTCTGCTTCTGTTAGGTCCATACCATTTCTGTCCTTTATTGAGCCCATCTTTGCATGAAATATTCCCTTGGTATCTCTAATTTTCTTGAAGATATCTCTAGTCTTTCCCATTCTATTGTTTTCCTCTATTTCTTTGCATTGATCGCTGAGGAAGGCTTTCTTATCTCTCCTTGCTATTCTTTGGAACTCTGCATTCAAATGGGTATATCTTTCTGTTTCTCCTTTGATTTTCACTTCTCTTCTTTTCACATGACCCAGCAATTCCATTTCTAGGTAGATATCTGAGAGAGTCACTCAGATATCTAGTAGTAATGAAATAGTAATGAGATCACTATCTTGAAAAGATTATCTGTACCCCTATGTTTATTGCAGTATCATTTACAATCACCGAGACATGGAAACAACCTAAACATCCACCCACAGATGAATGGATAAAGGAAATGTGGTATATTTTTACATATAATGGAATATTATCCAGCCATGAGATAGAAGGAAATCCTGCCAGTTGCAACAACATGGATGGAACTTGAAGGCATTCTGTGAAGTGAAACAAGACAAAGACCAGTACTGTATCATCTCAGTTACACATGGAATCTGAAAGAAAAAACAAACTCACAGAAACAGAGAGTAGACTGGTGGTTGCCTGGACGGCAGAGTGGAGGATGTGCAGAAGGCAGTCAAAAGGTACAAACTTCCAGTTACAAAATGAGTAAGTTTTGGGTGTGTTAATATATAGCATGGTGACTATGTTAACAACACTCTATTATATACTTATTATATACTTGAAAGTTGCTAAGAGAGTAGAACCTAAATGTTCTCACCACAAAAGAAGAAGGTAACTAAGTGAGGTGATGGATGAGTAATCATTTCCCCGTGTATACATTTATCAAGTCATCACATAGTACACCTTTAACTTACGCACTGTTACATGTCAATTATATCTCAATAGAAGTGCACGGAGAAGGACCTAACAGTGGCAAGAAGTGCCTTGACCTGAGCGATTAGAAGAAAGGGTTGCCATTTACTAAAACAGAGGAGACTGCAGGAAGAGCAGATGGGAAAGAGTTTGAGCTTAATTTTGGACAAGTTAGAGCTTGAAAAACCTACTAGTGGAGATGTCAAATAGGCAAGTGGATATCCGACTGTAGCTTAGGGGCGAAGGCCAGGCTTAAATTTGGGAGTGATTCTAATGACCCAACATAGACTTATGAGGGATTTCAGGGTCAGTGAAAGGGGGAAAGATCAGTTAATTTGAAGCTGGGGAGCCACTACCACATAAAGTCACGAGAGAAGCAAAGTCCTCAGAAAAGCAAGTGCCAGTACAAAGTAAGAAGCATTCAGAAAAGCAGAGGATTGAATAGGCATATTGCTGCCAACTGACAGTGAATTCCAGGTAGCACAGCGGAAGAAAATCAGGAGAAAAGAAGAGAGGGGGTCAGAAGATGTGATAGACTGGATTGAATGTGCATAAAATGTCCAGGGTATGAGAAATGATCACTGAGTCTGGGGCCTCTCTTGAGGAACTTGGTAAACAGGGTAAGGATGGGCTGCTGGTCTCAAGGAGAAGGCAATGGCACCCCAGTCCAGTACTCTTGCCTGGAAAATCCCATGGATGGAGGAGCCTGGTAGGCTGCAGTCCATGGGGTCGCTGAGAGTCCGACATGACTGAGCGACTTTACTTTCACTTTTCGCTTTCTTGCATTGGAGAAGGAAATGGCAACCCACTCCAGTGTTCTTGCCTGGAGAATCCCAGGGACAGGGGAGCCTGGTGGGCTGCCATCTATGGGGTCACACAGAGTCGGACACGACTGAAGTGACTTAGCAGCAGCAGCAGCTGGTCTCAAGACCCGAGGGTGTGGCATGGCTGTGAGGGCGCATGCGCACAGGGAGGGACGTAGCCCGGATTGTTTTCCTTCATCCTGAGCTCCGCTCACCTTAATTCTCTCCAGCTTTGGCCCAGGGTTGACCAGGTTTTCTTCGTTCTACCTCAGCATCCAGTTGGGGCTCTTTTCCTGCTGGACCGGTTGATTGCAGGCTGCCCTCTGAGCTGGGGCTCCTCTTTGACCTGCGCTGCTTGGGAAACAAAAACTTTACAAAGATTCCTTCTGATGCTTCACACAGGCGCTGCGCTCTCGCCTTCTTCTAGATTCTAAAGGTAAAGATGTATTTGGAACTCAAGGGATTGCCTGATGTGTACCTGCGCCGAGCTTCTCTTTCATAATCCCTCAGATTTCTATATCCTTTCACTCATATCCACCCCCTTCAACAGCCGTAAAACGATACCAGATATGTTAAGGCAAGTGTTTTGTGTTCCTTATTTTTAATTTTTAAAAAGAGCTGAAGTCAAGTTTCTTCATTGTGGGCTTCTTTTTAATTTTTTTATAAGATTGGTAACTTCTGTGATTAAAAAAAAAAAAAAAGGACTCCCTTGTCCTCTTCTAGCACCTGGAAGCATTTATTTTCTGACAGTTTTTCTCCTATCTGAGGACAGTGGTCTGCCCACAGCGTTTCAACAGCCTGGGGTTTCTACCCTCTTGCCCACATTGTTTGAGCTCATCTTCCTGACCGTGGACTTGGCACTGGTTCTGCAGGACCCCATCATCTTTGAGCTATCAGTTCAGTTCAGTTCATTTCAGTCGCTCAGTCGTGTCTGACTCTTTGCAACCCCATGAACTGCAGAACTCCAGGCCTCCCTGTCCATCACCAGCTCCCGGAGTTCACTCAAACTCATGTCCATCAAGTCAGTGATACCATCCAGCCATCTCATCCTCCGTCGTCCCCTTCTCATCCTGCCCCTAATCCCTCCCAGCATCAGAGTCTTTTCCAATGAGTCAACTCTTCGCATGAGGTGGCCAAAGTACTGGAGTTTCAGCTGTAGCATCAGTCCTTCCAAAGAAATCCCAGGGCTGATCTCCTTCAGAATGGACTGGTTGGATCTCCTTGCAGTCCAAGGAACTCTCAAGAGTCTTCTCCAACACCACAGTTCAAAAGCATCAATTCTTCGGCACTCAGCCTTCTTCACAGTCCAACTCTCACATCCATACATGACCACAGGAAAAACCATAGCCTTGACTAGACGGACCTTTGTTGGCAAAGTAATGTCTCTGCTTTTCAATATGCTATCTAGGTTGGTCATAACTTTCCTTCCAAGGAGTAAGCGTCTTTTAATTTCATGGCTGCAGTCACCATCTGCAGTGATTTTGGAGCCCAGAAAAATAAAGTCTGACACTGTTTCCACTGTTTCCCCGTCTATTTCCCATGAAGCGATGGGACCAGATGCCATGAGCTTTGTTTTCTGAATGTTGAGCTTTAAGCCAACTTTTTCACTCTCCTCTTTCACTTTCATCAAGAGGCTTTTTAGTTCCTCTTCACTTTCTGCCATAAGGGTGGTGTCATCTGCATATCTGAGGTTATTGATATTTCTCCCGGCAATCTTGATTCCAGCTTGTGTTTCTTTGAGCTAAATGAGAGGCAAAAAAGTCATCCAGCAGGAGAAAGAAATGAGAAGATGGACTCCTGAGTGACTATGTACCCAAGAATGAGGACGGACAGAAAAGGCCCATTGCACAGGGCACTGTCAGATCAGAAATACGAGGGCAATTAGACGGACAGAGCAAGAGACCCCTTTTGTCGCCTAGGTTATTTTTCCTAGAGATGCAGTCTTTTCTGGTTGTTGTTTGCAGCTCTGCCAACAGTTTTCTTGTCAGATATTCTAGGGTGGAATGAAACTAATCACAACTAAATGTTCATTAGCTGCTACCACAGAGTTGGATCAGAGAAAGTGATTGCTGGGTTCTGGTTTTTAATTTTCTTCCCATAGAAGAACACAGAATTTGGTCATCCTGACCAGCGGGCAGCTGGGCCCACACCCTGCTCTGCAGGGCTCTTCAGAAAGTATTTGTTACAGGATAAAAGGAGGGAAGTCGCTCAGTCATGTCTGACCCTTTGCGACCCCATGGGCTGTAGCCTACCAGGCTCCTCTGTCCATGGAATTTTCCAGGCAAGAGTACTGGAGTGGGTTGCCATTTCCTTCTCCAGGGGATCTTCCCGACCCAGGGATCGAACCCAGGTCTCCCGCATTGCAGGCAGATGCTTTACCATCTGAGCCACCAGGGAAGCCCTGTTATAGGTTAAGGAGGAATATATCTTCCACCGTGCGCTGCACATTAATGGTCTCACCTGGGGGATGTTCCCTTCTTAATTATGATGATGATTTGAAGTTTGAGGAACTTTGGAAAGTTACCCATCTGCCTCTGCAAATGTATGTGTGGTCTCTGAGAAAAGAAAAACCATCCTTTGCATTTTAAGTTATTTTCTTATTACCCTAAGAAAATGACCTGGGCAGTAGGTATGAAAGAGGGTTGTGCGTGCCTGCTAAGTCCCTTCAGTCATGTCTGACTCTTTGTGACCCCACGGACTGTAGCCTGCCAGACTCCTCTGTCCATGGGATTCTCCAGGCAAGAATACTGGAGTGCGTTGCCATGCCCTCCTCCAGGGGATCTTCCTGACCCAGGGATCAAACCCAAGGCTCTTATGTCTCCTGCATTAGCAGATGGGTTCTTTACCACTAACACCACCTGGGAAGCCTGAGAGATGGTGGTACTTAGGGTTTTTTAATGTACAAAATGATATATAGGTATAAAAATAAGTTAATAGAATAAACAAAACAAAAATTTAAATTGCTCTAACTTTTAGTCTACTGGATGTTGTGGGCATTTTATATACAAGAACTTGCTTAAGCTATATAATAGCCCTGAGTAGGTAGGCATTATTAACTCCATTATATATAAGGCAAAACAAACTTGCTAAAGAGTATGCAGTTAATAAAAGACAAAACAGAAATTTGAACCCAACTCTAACTTATTCTGGCTTGCCAGGTAGCACTAATGATAAAGAACCCACCTGCCAATGCAAGACATGTGAGAGATGTGGGTTTGATCCCTGGGTCAGAAAGATCCCCCGGAGGAGGGCATGGCAACCCTCTCCAGCATTCTTGCCTGGAGAATCCCACGGACAGAGGAGGGTCCATGGGCTACAATCCATAGGGTCGCAAAGAATCAGACACAACTGAAGCGACTTAGCACACACGCATGCACTCTGACTTACTCTGAGATCTATGTTTATTCCCCTACATTATGATGACTTTGAAAGGGACCATATCAAGAAGATGAAAATGTCCCTTGCCTTGAAAATAACCGATACAACTTTATTAAGTACTGGTTGGATGGGAATACTTCACACATTCAAGCAAGACAGAAGATAATTCTCCTAAGTTACATTTGAGTAACAGCCTGGAAAGTGGCATGTCTCCTATTATGTCAAGCTTGCTTCTCAGGTAGAAAGGGATGAAACTGCTAATACTGTTTATCTGAAGGATGCAGAAAAGAAGTAGACATCTTCTAAACCAGAAAAAAGCATACTTATGTTGTATATCTGCTCTGACATTAACTGTAATATTACCTGGAACTGTGTCTTAGTCTCAGCCCAGCAAGACTGCCCTGCTGCTGCTACTGCTGCTAAGTCGCTTCAGTCGTGTCCGACTCTGTGCGACCCCATAGACAGCAGCCCACCAGGCTCCCCCGTCCCTGGGATTCTCCAGGCAAGAACACTGGAGTGGGTTGCCATTTCCTTCTCCAATGCATGAAAGTGAAAAGTGAAAGTGAAGTTGCCCAGTCGTGTCTGACCCTCAGCGACCCCATGGACTGCAGCCTACCAGGCTTCTCCATCCATGGGATTTTCCAGGCAAGAGTACTGGAGTGGGGTGCCATCGCCCTCTCCGAGTTGAACTATATTCTGACTGGAACAAAATACACACTCTTTTTCATGCTTTGCCTGCTCCACGCTGGTGCAAAAAAGGAATGGTCAGAAAAGTGCTCCATGGGTCTCTGTTCAGTCCAGTGTCTGGAATTAGTCTCATAAGTTACAGCAGGCTATTCCTGTCCTCTTGCTGACAGTTTGAAAGAACCACCATCACATGTGGGAAAATAGCTTTGCTTTTCTCAGATAAATCTTGCTTAGAATATTTTCCATTCTTGCAGAGTTCTACTAGATTTAAAATAGCCTCAAAACAAAACTGCATATATGTAGAGCAATAGATATATATGTAGGTAATACATATGATATACTGATATGTTAATAACTACATATTAGTTGTACTTATTCCTAGTAATTTGTAATTATTAATTATATAATTTTATAATTTATGATTATGCAACTATATACTTTTAATATAATTTAAAATATATATCTATTATAGATATAGATACACATAGTACAGATATGTAAACATCATATATACTATATCTTTTAGCTATATATGTAGATATAGAACTATATATACATCTATATACATATAACTCTCTCTATGTATAAAGTCAATGCAGAACTATTTCTGGCTTAGGATACTACATCTATATCACTCTACACTGTATAGTATACCTCCCTATCTATACCTATATCATATCTATATATTCCTCTCTTAAGAGGCACTAGTCTCCTCTCCTTTTGGCCTTGCTGACGAACACTTGGCTTTCCTATGTTAGGCACATAAGCGGACCACTAAAACCCTACTGTTCTTGCTGGGCCCAGACAGGACTGGGGGAAGCCTGGCTATTTGGTTGCTCCTGGGATCTTGCCAAGGCCACTGAACTACTTTGGGCAGCAATCCCAAGTCTTATCCTGGTTTAAACAACAAGCCAAAAGCAAAGAGGTGCCTCAGAGGCAGGGAAGACATATGCCAGGATGATGGAATTCATCCTGCTGTTGGCTTTCTTTCCTTAAAAGGAGCCACCAGCAATTAAATAGCAAACAAAAGAGAGAGATCAGGCATACACACACTGCACCCTCATCCCAGGTTCTGGAAAAGAGACCCCAAGGGGAAGATAAAATTTAGGAGGTTTGTTGAACCCACTGTAGAGCTGATCCAGAATTTAAATTGATTCCATAATTTATTGCATTTTAATTAGCAATCACAAGAGACCAAGTATTGTTTACTCTCTTGTTAGGAGCTCTAGCTGGAAACAAATACCAGAGAGTCTTAATAAGGATGAGTTATATTTACTGTTTTCCATTTTACAGTCTTGTTATAATCATCACAAGAAGAGATTCATTTAGTGCTCATCTGTTCTTGGTATGACATTTGTTGACCACTAGGGTGACATAAAATCAGAACATACCCCGTAAGACGGGAAAGAGCCTCCCCACCTCCAGCCCACCCCTTGTTTACGCCCTCATTGTTTTCAATAATATAATTTAATGTGGAAATACTTCTGGCTCACGTTACATGACTTGAGTTCCCATGTGCCATCGTCACCCAAAATGCATCTAAATGACTGCTGTTGGTTATTTATTTAGGGCAGAATAATGCTACAAACAGCAGGCAGCTGTATTTCTACGTGCCAGTCCAACATGGTGACAGCCGCATCAGACAGCCGAGAAGCCGAAGCCGTCAGTCTACGGCCCCGGCATACCCAGAGCCTATTAGGCTCTCATCTGATGGGTTACCACACTTATTTTCTTTCATTCTATTATTTTGGTTAGTTTCTAAAATATCAGTTATTTTTATGACATTTCCCCAGGGTCAGAGCTTGGGGTTTTCTGTTGTTACTCGAGCGGGAGGAACCCTGAGCGCCTCCCTGAGCCTTTCTGCTTGTCGGGGTGGGACCCTGACACACTGTATTTCTTTGAGAGCATTCTGGGTCCTCACTGGGAACATTATAAAGTACTTTTTAAATACCACCGCCTATTATCACAGTGATCCCCATCAGTCAGGCCAGCTCTGCCTCTTGGACCAGGCACCCCAGCAGGTAATGGAGCTCATTATCTCCATTCTGAAGGATATTTCATTAAACAAAGTGGGAGGACTTGATTCCAAAAGCCACCTTCAAAGAAGGCATGTTTTGTGTAATCTGAATACACATACCCTTTTGAGGCCTTTTCATTCGAAATGGACCTGCTTCCCCAAAAGTAGGTGAAGTAACTGTCATTATTTATTCTGCTTTTTCTTTTTTTTTTAACCCAATTTTGCCACCCAGGCACAGAGGTACCAGTCCAGTGCTTGGGTTTTAATTAAATCTTGTTCCCTTTAAAAAGCTCCTATTGTTCCTTTCATTTAAATAGGATTCTTCTTAGATCTTTAACAAGACCACAGAGGAGTAATAAATCTAAGTAATTGTCCTTATTAAGAGGAGATTATTCTCACAAGACTATAACAGTCACCAAAGTAACTAAAGCCATTTCCAGATAGCACTTAGAGAATCCTCCTCCTACCCAAATACAGAGATGCCTCGTTAGTCACTTGCTTTGCAGCTCAAATTAAATTAGATGGCATTCTGTTTATTTTTCATATCTTTTGTTAACAGAAGGAGATTTTCCCTTTGATGATATTAATCAGGAAACCTCAAGTCCAGCTACACAGGAATTCATGGGATGGAGGTGACCTCTCCCTCTCGTAATTGCTTTCTTCCTTCCTTCCTTCCTTCCTTCCACAGGAAGGATGCCTGGATCCCTGCTATGCCAGGCACTCTTCTAGGCACTAGTGTTTCAAAAATGAAAGACATAGTCCCCTGGATGGAGTATTATCCAGTCATCTAATATTTACCAACCATCTTCCATCTTTATAGTGTAAGACACTGTATTAAGTGCTGAGTTTTCAGGGGGGAAAAGGGACTGTCATACACAGTCCCTGCTTTCTTAGAACCTGAAAGAATACAGACATTAACCCAGTAACTCCATAATTGATTAATTGCAACCAAAACAAAAAGTTATAAGAGGACAGGATGCCATGTGATCATATTCCAGGGAGTTAGAAGCATTTCCTTCAGAATGATCCACTTAGTTTGTTCTTTTACATGACTGGACATCTGCTTTCCTGCCCCACAAAACTGTCTGAGAAACTTTCTCATTTTCCAAGTTCCTATGAAAGCAGCGGCTCCTGATATTTTCAGTTTTTATTTAAAACCTGTGTCCTAAACTGGCCTCCCTTGGTTATAGAAAGCTAACTTAACACGTGTAAATAGAGTTGTCAGAGAAAAAAATGACAGACTCAAGAACCCATCAAAGCTTTATTTCGGAATTATACACATGTGTGCATGCATGTGTACATGAGAGCCTGCCAAGAAGCACATGCCCTAAAAATGGGGAGGAGGCTTTACACCAAAAAATAAAGTATTGGTTGTCAACTTTATCAGCCACAGTCTTTGTCTTTGTATCTGGAGGACATAGCTTACATCAGCTCAGCTCTTAAAGTGAGCTGTAAAATACTGTGATTTCTTTTTCAGTTCAGTTCAGTTCAGTCGCTTAGTCATGTGCGACTCTTTGCGACCCCATGAATTGCAGCACGCCAGGCCTCCCTGTCCATCACCATCTCCCGGAGTTCACTCAAACTCACGTCCATCGGGTCGGTGATGCCATCCAGCCATCTCATCCTCTGTCGTCCCCTTCTCCTCCTGCCCCCAATCCCTCCCAGCGTCAGTCTTTTCCAATGAGTCAACTCTTGGCATGAGGTGGCCAAAGTACTGGAGTTTCAGCTTTAGCATCATTCCTTCCAAAGAACACCCAGGGCTGATCTCCTTCAGAATGGACTGGTTGGATCTCCTTGCAGTCAGAATTGCTAATAAGAAAAGATAAGTTTCTTGCCTCCAAAATTGCCAGTAACATAGAAGTTTGGGGTATTACGTGCAGAATTCATTCCTGGTACACTAAAGAGAAGCAACCTAGAGCTGTGTAGAGGTGGGGACTGATAGCTTACAATTTGAAACAGAAACTATCATATAAAAAAGTAGCCCTCCTTCACTCACCCAACAAGTCAAAAAATTTTCTTGAAGAACAAGATCAGCAGTCCACCTTCAGAGAAGCCTTGACTGGGGCCACCACTACCTTTATGGGTTATCCGTGGGCTAGTCTAGATTCAGCCTTGCACATTGAGAACAATCCACCTAAAGCAGACCTATTTTTTAGATAAAGCCACGTTAGCCAAGTAGTGGGGCTTCCCAGGTGGTACAGTGGTAAAGAATCCACCTACCAATGCAGGAGACACAAGTTCAATCCCTGGGTTGAGAAGATCCCCTGGAATAGGAAATGGCAACCAATATTCTTGCCTGAAAAATTACATGGACAGAGGGGCCTGATGGGTTCCAGTCCATAGTGTTGGCAAAGAGTTGGACACGACTGAGCACACACACACGCAGAGCCAAGCTCTCTGTGTGAGGCTAAAGAATAAAAGCAATATGCCAGAGTACTAATTGGCAACAAGAATTGACTGTCCTAGGGACCAAAATGCTCAAAAGCCTACATGATCAGTACATTCTTTTCCTGAAGGCAGACACTGCGTCATCATCAGAAGGTTGCTTGGGTTTGGAGGAAGGCTTATGGAATCAGAACAAGCAGAGCTAAATGACTCGGATGTTCAGTGAAACCAAACTAATACAAACTGATGCTTCCATGTAAAACTAACCAAGGCTAGTTGAAACCCTGGAAGTGAACTGGACACAGCCCTTTGTGTTCATCTTCGCATTATAGATACCTTGGCCAAGGGTACCCAATGCCTTAGTTTGCTGGGCTGGACCCACTTTGACATAGATGACTCTTTCCCAAGCAGTACTTTGCTATTTACATGAAAGTAACTAAGATAGCAGCTTCATGAGAGTCTTTTTGAGGTCATAAACATGGACTACTTTCTCTTTACCAAGGGATAATCCTTTTTTTGTGCCATGCCATGCAGCTTATGAGATCTTAGTTCCCTAACCTGGGGTTGAACCAGGGCCATGGGAGTGAAAGCTCAGAATCCTAAACACTGGACAGCCAGGGAATTCTCACCAAGGGATAATTTTATAGGAAAATAAATCCTCACCTTATATTTGAGCATCTATGATGTACGTTTTTAATTAAGAATCAATAATTAAGTATATTCCAGAATCATGACTTCTATAGGGTAAGATTCCCTTCCATGGTTTCCTATTGCCTCCAAAAAACTTGGTTTTTGGAAAAAAGCAAGATAGTGCAGTATTGGCCATCTGGAGGACGTGGAGGACACTGTTTCTATAACTGTCTCCTATAACTGTTTCTAGAACAGCTTAGCACAACAGGTTTTCAGTAACAAATATTTGCAGATAATGATTAGAAAACTATCAAGTGTTTTAAATGGAACCATATATTCTCTTCCAGTTAGGAAGAGAATGATGTTTTTAAAACTTAAGAATGACCTACCATGCAGGATATGCCACATACTCTGGGCTGATTTATGGGTCCCAGGAAAATAGGATGGGTTTGTCTTTTTAATAGTTTTCTTTATAGAATTCTTGCTGCATATATAGTTGTATTTTTTGGTATTATTTTACCCCTTTCTTGAAAAAGCAAAAAGGCTGTCCCCTGTGAACCCCCTGTCCTATCACAGAGGTCTTTCCTGAGACTTGGGCCAGGAAGTGGGCTACTCAGAACATTTGTGTCAAAGGGTCTCTGGTTTAATGACTGACTATAGATATAGAAGGAGAAAAGCCTGGTTAAATGGGGAATAAAAATTCTAGGAAAAATGAAAATGACCTTTTAGCTTCAAAAGCATCCCCGGTGGAAGTGGCTCCCTTACTGCATGTAGCAGATGCGCAGGTGTAATGCCATTTGAAGGCCTGGCCCCTAAAGTGCCTCGCAGGCTCTTCCGTGGTCCCTGGCTTTGCTAATTCTGTGCCTGGAGCAAAGGATTCTGGGATGTCAGAGCTGCACATGATGTCAGGAGCTGGACCCTTGAGCCTATGACACAGAGTCGCCCAGCCAGTGATATTTACCTTGGACTTTGTGTGGATGAAGACTAGCTTTCATGTGTTAAGCCAGAGATGCTTGTAGTTGTCTGTTAGCCACTCAACCCAGCCTGGCCTGGCTGCAAGAAGCAGGCGGGTCCAGGGAGGAAGATGCTGCCAGCACTCGTGGGTTTCATTCTCAGCTGCGTCTGTTCTCTTTGTTCTGATAAATGAACACAGGGTGGACCTACCACTCAGGACATTTGTAAATGAATTTTTTTTAATTTTAAAGTATAAAACAATTTTTTGTTGTAGGTGATACGGTAAAGATGCTGGATAGTTTTAACAAGAATGAGAAAGGATATAAGACTATATTTTAAAAAGTAATTACAATCTTCCATCTTCCTGATCTTATTCCCCTTATCCTCTTAGCTTATTTTAGGTATAGTAAATAATTTTTTAAATCAAATCAATATTCAATGTGGAAAAGCACATCAGACCTACTATTGTATGCAGACTCACCTGGGGCCCCTTCGTTGTAGATCCTGAAGACGGGGTCTGAGCCAAGCTTGAACCCAAGTGTAAGCCAGGGTCTGGCACTCACTGGACTCTCCTCCGCAAACATTGATTGGACATCCAGCTCCTGAGCAACAAGCAAGAAATAAAGTCAAGTGTTCGGATCTGGCACAAAATGTAGTGGATCAGGAAAGAGCAGTCTGAGAATGCGGGGTGCTGGCAGGGTCAGGGTTGCCAGCATTAGGGGGAAAGGTTTTATACTGTGCTGAGTTGCCCAAAGGGTCTTTTTAAGCCCAGTTTTAGGTTCACAGCAAAATTAGGCAGAAAACATATGCAGTTTCTTTATACCCGGTGTCTCCACACCTGCATAACTTCTCCCATTATCAACCTGCCCCATCATAGTGATACATTGTTCTAATTGATGAACCCACATTCCGTGTCCTTATCACCCAAAGTCCGTGGTTTACATTGCAGTTCACTCTTGGTGTTGTGCATTCTATATGTTTTGAAAAAAGGAGAGTGGCATGTATTCACCATTATAGTGTCAAACATAGTATTCCACTGCTCTAAAATTCAGAGGTACGTTTTTACAGTGGACACAAATAAACAGCTCCGTCCACAGCTTTCTCTAAGGAGGCATTTTTTCCCAGCTCACAGCCAAAAGACTGCAAGAATTCTTCTGGTATCCATGTGGGAGAGAAAAGCCCATGTAGGAGGCTGGAAGATGTGAATGGAGCTTGTGGGGCCATTCCCAGCATTCCCTGGAGTTTAGCTTGAGAAAATAATAAGAATTCTATAGGATCAGGGATCTCACTCATCTGGACTACGGTAAATCTCTTCTATATTACTGCTCAGCCTCTGAGAATATTGCATTGGGTCTCATTTTATTAAAGAATGCCGTGCATACACAGAAGTCGCTATTTAATTTTTAGCTGCAAGATACAATTTTGAAAAACCATTATCTTGAAAGTGCAATAGAATCCACCTGCAAATGCAGGAGACAAAGGAGACAAGAGTTCGATTCCTGGGCCAGGAGGATCCCCTGAAGGAGGAAGTAACAAATCACTCCAGTATTTTTGCCTGAAAAATTTCATGGACAGAGGAGCCTTGTGGGCGACAGTCAATAAGTCACAAAGACGTGACTAAGTACACACACACAGCAAATGCAATAAGCAAACAATGTAATCATGAATGTTAAACCTTCTTGGAATATTATTTTAACTGCTTGCCAGCTGGAAGCAAGAGTTGACAAGGAAATGTGTGACTCGGTGGACTTTCAGATTTGTCAAAGCATCTACACTTTCCAACAAGATTTATTTGTTAAAATACTTTGTTTCTCTGCATGATTGTTTTGAAACTATCAACTAGTGCAAAATCCTTAAACAGAGTAGACAGATTTGCATTTCCTATTCGTTCCAGCCTAATATTTAGGATTAAATCACTTTAAGAGACACAATTGAATCATTTCTCAGAGGAGTCAGAAGGCCCACATATATCACCAGTTGCCTCCAAAACTTCTGGCTGCTCTGTGAGATCAGAGTCATAAATTTCATGACATAACAGAAAATGTCAGAAAACCATAGCATGCATTTTCAGAGGGCCCAGAGAGGGGGTTCATATTGTCATGAAACATCCCTGGTAATTGTTCCCATCACCTGCCCATGAATCTCTACAGAAAGGGGCACCTGAGTATTTGGTCAGTGGCTGGGAATCTTGGGGTCATTCAGCGGTTTGATAGGTGTACGCCACCTTCCCCATTCACAGGAGGTCCAGCAGGGCTGTGGGTCACAGTTCAGTGTCCCAGTAAGAATGTCCTCGTTTGTGGCTCTGAACTTTGGCCCATGAGACCTCCCCTGTGTAGCATCCTTCTGTCTCAGTGAATTCCCTCTTCTGTTCCCTCATACTTCCTACCTGCCAGCTCCTAGCACTTGTTTCCTTGTGCTGTAACTCACATGTCTGTCTTCACTGTCAGACATTGAAATTACAGAGCCACTCAGTCGTGTCCGACTCTTTGTGACCACATGGACTGTAGTCCTCCAGGCTCCTCTGCCCATGGAATTTTTCAGGCAAGAATACTGAAGTGTGTTGCCATTTTCTCTTCCAGGGGGTCTCCCCCACCCAAGGATGGAACCCAAGTCTCCTGCATTGGCAGGCAGATTCTCTACCACTGAACCTCCTGGGAAGTCCAGACTTACAGAGACCAGGGCTTATGCCTATTTTCCAGGGCTTATGCCTATTTTCTCTGCATGCCCTGAACTTAGCCGATACTCAAATGAGTAGATAGATGTGCCCACCTGCTTGGGGAGTCGGGGGTGGAGCAGGGATTGATCTTAGCTCCTGGCTTCTCTTATTCGAACTAGCTTCATGTCGCAGGCAAGGACTTAACCTTCATATGCCTCAGTTTCCTTATCTGTAAAATGGGAATGATAATGGTGCCTACTTCATAAGATTGTGACTATCAAATGATTTATACATATATTAAACTTAAAATGATATCTTGCACTAGTGAGAGCTCAGTAAATCTTAACTAACAAAATGAGCTCTCAAAAAAAAAAAAAAAATGTGAGCTGTCCTTCACAGAATTTTGTGAGGATTCAGTGGTGGGCAGTGGTGTTTCCCAAATTTTAGTTATTAATGTTCATACACCATATAAGCAATTTTTAAAAACCTATGGGGTATAGTTGTTTTACAATATTGTGCTAGTTTCTGCTGTACAACAAAGTGAATAAGCTCTATGTATACATATATCCCCTTCCTCTTGGATCTCCCCTCCCCCAACCCCTCCATCCATATGAGCAATTTTTAATGTTATACCTGGGTTCCATCTGTATTATTATTTACTTTCTATGTTATAACAAGCAACTCTCCCCCTCCCATTTTTTAACTTACTGCTTCTTTGGTCTTATTTCAAGCAGTAACTTGCAAAAATTTGATGTACCAGATTTATTTTACTATTACATAGTAAAATATATGTAAAACTTTCTCTTTCTCACACACACACAGAATGTGAACTGTCTTTATCGGTCAAAATAAAGTTGTTCAGGATGGCCCAACTTTGCTGACTTGCCTCCAACAGTCCAGGTCTCAATGTGAGTAAGAGAGGGTGATTGGGTTTACTAGGAGGAGTGATTTGCTGGGGGTCTCAGAGACTCCAGTAGAGAGAGATGGCCTTTTTTTTTTTTTCCTGGAGTGAGCTTTCCTTAATTACTTGAATGACCAAATGGCAGGCCTTAATCAACATCTACTCTGAGAGGAAGACTAGAAATATGACCTTCATACTTCTCTCCCCCAAGTGCTGGCTCTAAGGGGATTTTGGATGGACCCTGGGAAAGGTGGCAAAGTGCAGGTCTGACCTTGGCCAGCACTCCAGGCTCTAGTGTCCCTGAAATTCCACAGACCCAAGGACTCTGAAGGAATGTGGGGAATGATGGCCCATGAAGTGGGGGAGGGGACACTGGCCACCAGCTGAGATTAGTTAGTGACTCAGAGGCAGACTTCAAACATTTCTAGGCAAAGGGAAAAGGGGATGTTTGGAGGAAAGGAGTGGGCACAGATTGGGAGTGGATGTGGCAAAAGGTCGCCCTAGACATGGAAGCAGGTATCTCCATCGTCAGACCTGCCTGGCCGGCTGGGCAGGAGCTGCAAGGGGGAGAAGCAGCCTAGCTGGGTGTTGTCTGAGGGCAGCAGAGAACAGAGACTAAGAAGAAGCCATTCCAGTGCCGTTTCCACTGGATAACCTCCTGAGATTGGGAGGCCTATGTCCACACGGGAAGAAACTCTGAGTTCACAGACAGGTGCCCCAGGAGCAAGTCCCAGCTCTCTGTCCGCTTGTTTGGGGCACTTGAGTGGCCACTTAGCTTTGCTGAGCCTCACACTCTCCTCCTGTAAAATGGAGCTAATACACCTCTGTCACAGAGCCACTGTCAGTCTCTAATGAAATAAAGCTTGTGATGTGTTCTGAAGATTGTAATGTGATTGATCTATAGCAGGCATTTTAATTCTCATTATCAGTATTTAGGGTGTTTTAAAGACCTGGAGATGGAGAAGGCAGTGGCACCCCACTCCAGAACTCTTGCCTGGAAAATCCCATGGACAGAGGAGCCTGGTGGGCTGCAGTCCAGGGGGTCGCTAGGAGTCAGACACGACTGAGTGACTTCACTTTCACTTTTCACTTTCATGCATTGGAGAAGGAAATGGCAACCCACTCCAGTGTTCTTGCCTGGAGAATCCCAGGGACGGGGGAGCCTGGTGGGCTGCTGTCTATGGGGTCGCACAGAGTTGGACACGACTGAAGTGACTTAGCAGTAGCGGCAAAGACCTGGAGAAGGTTTCCTTCTCCTTCCTAGAGAAGGAAATGCAAGCTACTCCAGTATTCTTGCCTGGGAAATCCCAAGGACAGGAGAGCCTGGCAGGCTACAGTCTTTGGGGTCACAAAGAATCAGACATGACAGAGCGACTGAGCACCCATATGCAAAGACTCCTGGATGGGTCCAACTGAGCCAGGTCGGGTCATTTGAATCCAGCAGCTTGGGTGGCAGCTCAGGGAAGGTCGCACCAGTTTGGATGCCCCTCTCCCTCCTTCATCCTACACAGCCTGGATAAGACTGGCAGTACAGAATGGTGGTTGGGGATCTGGGGGTCGAGAGTGCTTGCATTTGAATCCTGTCTTGGTTACTGAGTAGCTTCACGGCCTTCGGTAAGCAACTTAACCTTTCTGTACTTCAGTTTTCTCATCTGTAAAATGGGGATAATACTGGTGTGACCTCACAGGCTGTTGTAAACATTGAATCACACATGATAATTTACAATGCATTTATATATGTAAAATGATAGGTAGTAAAGTGAGCTTTCAAAAAATGTGAACTTTCCTTAGTAGCCATGGTAATGTCATTCCAAACGGCCCAACTCTGTTGACCTCCCTGCCAATTCATGGAACACTGGGACCTTTCCACCCTAGCAGATCAGCCAGGAAGCTAGGAAGAAAAAAAATTATAAATCTCTGCAAAAATGAAAATGCCTTTTTTGGGGGGAATAAAATGGAGTGATTGCAGACTATGGAAAGCTTGTATGACTTAGATCCTAGTACATCCAAAACCTGGGGCTATTTCCAATGATCCACTCCTGACTTTCTGTAGAAGGAAGCTCAGCTTCTCCACCAACTTGATCAGTGGGACTTTCTGCGGCTCCAGTGCTGTTTCCAGTGATGAATCATATACTTTAAGACTAGAAGGGATCCTAGAAGATCACTCAGGCCAATGGGACGGTTGGGTTCTTGGGGGAAAAAAAAACAGTAGACTGAGGAAGTTCAGTTCTTCAGGGGGGAAAAAACCACTATCTGCCTCCCAGAGAAGAAAATACCCCAACCCCGTGCTGCTGAGGAGGGTTGAAAATGCCTTCCAGCAGTTCCTTAAACAACTCTTGAGCTCCTGCCTCAGTCCTATGCCATCCAGAATTGCACAGTTAGGGAGAGGGAGGCCCATGCCTAGCAGATCTTTGCAACACTTCGTGGTTAAAGCCATGTTGCGGATTTTTACCTGGTGTGGTATTCAGGCCAAGGGCAAGGGCAGCACGCACCCTGGGGGCATCAGTAGAAGACGCTTTGGAGGAAATGGTGACAAATGAGCTAACTTTGGAAGGAGAAAGAGGAGTCAACTCAGGTGAGAAAAATGGAAAGACCCTCCCATCAGAGTGAAGACAGGAACAAGCAGATCAGGGTGGGTGGAGGCTAAAGTGGGTGCTGGGGATAGTAGAGGCTGATGATGAGGCTGGAGAAATTGGGAACTAGAGGGTACAGGGCCTCGTGTGCCATGCTAAAGACGTGAGCTTGGAGAACGGGAGCCATCAGTAGGGTTTGCAGTAGAGAAATGTTCAGTCATATGTGCAGCCTAGAGAAGCCCTTCAGGGGCTAGATGGGTGGAGGGTGGGTTGGAGTGGGCAGGCCTGGAGGAGGTTGTCCGACTTGCTACCTTGAGGTTTGTTCCTATGCCTTTCCCAGGTTACTGGTGATCACTAAGACTCCCCAAGACCTAGGGTACCAGAGTCATGCTGATGGTCCACACGTGGCCACCAAACATCCACCCCTCCTCCCATACTAGCTCTTCTTAGTCACTCAGGTATTTCCCTCACCCCAACATAGTCCATGTACTTCAGGGGAATCTTGGCTGCTTTTGTGGGGCGTTAAACTCGGGCTCCAGTGAATGAACACAGCTCCATCCCCCAATCACTGTGCTTGCTTTCAGAAAGGGCAAGTGATTTGATTCAGGCTCCTGAGATAGATCCAAGGCAGCATTTGGGGGGACAGAGCAAAGGCAGTGGGTGAAAGTTTCATTCTAGAAGGTGAAATGTGCAGATATGAGGGCTTGATCTGCTGTGACCATTTTCCAGCAGAAGGGAAGGCAGTCCTAGGACAAAGCTAGCTGTGGAGAGCAGAAAACATCAGGAAAGCAGACCCAAGGCCCTACTGATAGAATAAAGTCAGATCAAGCCAGACCTGAAGCACATAACCCTGGACTTTTCAATTACATAAGCCAGTAAGTTTCCTGTTTTCTAAACATTTATTTTCTTGTTCTCAAAATCTCAGCGCTCAGGGGCAATAATCTAGGTCATAGTGGCCAGAACCGACCATTTCTCAACATGTAAAAAAAATTACTGGAGGTTTTCCTGACATCGTTTTTTAAAACTTAAAAGAATTTTAGATCCATTTTACGTAGCTCTCTGCTGGCAGAAACTTGCCTCTCCAATCGACGTCGTGTCTGAGTCCCCTTAACGTAGTGGTGTGCTGCCACCTGCTGGTCACAGCGCAGAAGACCGAACCCCAGAACGTAGATTGAGATTGTTAACGATGGAAACGGCCTGAAGACCATCATGGGGAATAAAGGAGAAATTAATTTTCTGCTAATGTGTATTTAAGAGATGTTTAAATTTTGGCTAGCATGCAATATTTTGTAATCAGGAAAAAAATAGGCATTCACTTTGGGAAATAGAATATTTCTTATCTTGTCATGTTTATTGTGTTCTCAGTTGCCTCTGACTCTTTGTGACCCCATGGACTGGAGCCCTCCAGGCTCTTCTGTCCATGGAATTTTCCAGGCAAGAATATTGGAGTGGGTAACCATTTCGTCTTCCCAGGGATCTTCCCGACCCAGGGATCGAACTCACATCTCTTGCATCTCTTACAATGGCAGGTGTTTTCTTTACCACTGCAACACCTGTGATGTTGATTATACTTAGCTATTTACATCAACACCTGCTATTTCCCTGAAAAGCAACAACCACAACCACCACCTCTCAACAAAAACTCCTCTTTTCCAGAACATCTGGGGGCACGCATACACACACACACACACACACACACACACACACACACACCCCACACACACACCCCACACACACACCACATACATCACACATACAACCACACTCACACACCACACACACACATCACGCACCTGGGTATACACACACCACACACATCACCCACACCACACACACACACACACACACACACACACTCTTTGCCCCTACTAACTCTGCCTGAAGCAGCAACTACTTATTTTTACTCTCTTTTCCTAGGCAGACAGCCCATTTCATGTGGGTTGGATCTTGTAGGCAGAAATCAGATCCTAGTCCAGTGTCTTTCTGTTCAGGAAACACTGATCAAGCTCTCCAAGCACTCTTCTTGGAGTCTGTCTGTAAGCTTGATGCAAGGAACAGCTACAGACTGCCCCCCCTCCACCAACCCTGTGATGGATGGGACTTGATGGCTACTCACTATAAAAATTCTCTTTGCAAATCCTTTGTCTTTTCCAAGTGGTTAAGGAATTTGAGTCATTTTCCCTGTTTTTGATACTACTTTAAAATTTCTGCACAGAAAATTTAGCATCTATTGGATTCATACCTTAAACAAAACTGAAATAGTAAGAATTAGATCACAAAGTCCCTTCTGGCCTCCGCTTCAGGTGGTCCTGACTAGAACCAGGAGACTAGCAGCAGCTGCATCCCACCAGCAGGTGGCGCCCAAATCAGCCTTATTGCCAGTGCTCTGCCTAGGGCTGAGCTTGGAGCCGGTGCCCCGACCATCGCCTTTCCCCCAAACCCTCCTCCACTACAACCGCCTTCAGCCCGTCAGTGTTCTCACCTAGCGGTTACCAGAGCTTTGGCTTCTCTTCCCCCCTTAGCCCTGACATTCACAGAGGCCCTGTTAACCTGCCCGAGATCTTTTCCTGTGTTGCCTCTCCCCCCACCCCCTCCCCTCTGGCTGGGCTGACTTGGCTGGGCACTTCCTAGATGGACTTCTACATTCTGCTCCGCAGAGGAGCACCTTGCATTAATGTGACCACACCCAAGCTTGGATTGCCCAGGTCCGTTTGGACATTGCAACCTGGACGGTCAACCAAACTCACAGGAGTTCACTCTGTGGCCCAGCTTGTTTTCCCTGGATCCTTCCCAGCTGGTCCAGAAACTTCTTCCTTCCTTGCTTCAGTGCTGAGGCTGCTCCAGTACGTGTGCATTTATGTCCTGGAGCCTGCAAGACCCAATATGGTCTGGTCCTCTCCCAACCTCATCTCTTAACCTTTCTCTTCTCACCAACCACATTGACTTCCTCCTTTCCTCAGATATGTTCAAAGCTACAGGAAACAGCTCACATCTGCCACAGGGCCTTAGTACCACTTTCCCCTCTGCCTTCTGCACCCCAACTCATGGCCACTCCTATCTTACCATTCAGGTCTCAGCTCCAAGTCACCTCCTCAGAGAAGCCTTCCCTAAGTGTTCTAGCTAGACTAGTGACCACCATCACTTTCTAGCTCCTCCCCTCTTGTCTTTATATGCTTGTCACTGTCTGAAAATTTCTTATTATATATACTTTTTTAACTTGTGTATTATCCATAAAAATAATAAACTCTACCTGCTCTCAGGGAACTCACCTGCCTTGTTCACTGGTGTGTCCCCAACACTGAAAAAAGAGCATGGCCTGTAAAAATACTGCATCACTATGCTGAGCACCCGAAATGAACTTAATATTGCCAATCAACTATATTTCAAGAAAACATCTTGATTTAGATATTTTTTAATAAAAATTTAAAAAATAAAGCAGAGCATGGCACTCATGGAACAGACTCAGTATTTATGGAGTGAATGACTTGTGCCTCAGGCCAGCCTGGCTGAGTGTCGTATCCCCTGCATCTACAATTTAGTGCATCTGCCTAAAACAGCGCTGCATCAGCTACACCCAACTGCATTTCTTAGTCTCCACCCCCTGCATATTGGTAGAACCTCCAGGCGCCCTTGGAAGCCAACCATCCCATTATTTGAAGAGTCTTCAACTTGAGCCCACTAAACTGCTAGATGGTCCCTGACAACTTTCTCCAGTCCCGTGGTGAGGCGGGGTGTCTGTTGCTAAGGTTGCACCAGCTCCAGACAGGTACCCAGGCCCTGCCACGCTGCCATCACCCTCAGATGTCTCCCACACTGTGTGAGGTCACCCTTCCTTGTGTCACAGCTGGGTGTTGAGGGCTCCATGGTATGGGCAGCCCCCGCCCCTGCCCTGTGTTAAACTGCTTCTTGTGACCAGCATGTCCTTCCCCATTTTCTCCATCTCTCATTCTTTAGAAATTAGCATTCATGATTGCTATGGACTGAATGTTTGTGTCCCCCAAAATGCATATGCTGAAATCCTGATCCTCAAAGATGATGGTATTGGAAGCTGGGGTGATTAGGTTTTGACAGTAGAGCCTCATGAATGCTATTAGTGCTTGCAGGTGGTGCAGTGGCACAGAATCCTCTGGCCAGCGCAGGAGACACAAGAGACACAGGTGACGCAAGAGACACAGGTTCAATCCCCAGGTCGGGAAGATCCTCTGGAGGAGGAAATGCAACCCACTCCAGTATTCTTGCCTGGAGAATCCCATGGACAGAGGAGCCTGGCGGGCTACAGTCCCCGGGGTCACAAACAGTCGGACACAACTATTCACGCATGCTTTTATACAAGAGACCACACCAAGCTCCCTCATCCCTCCTGCCACTTGAGGACACAAAGAGAGGTCTGTGACCTGGAAGAGGGCCCCCACCTGACCATGCTGGCACCCCGAGCTCAGACTTCCAGCCTCCAGAGCTGTTAGCAGTGCATTTCTGCTGTTTACAAGCAGACTGAGATATGAGCTCTGTGAAACCGCGGTAGACTTGGAGCAGGAGACCCGCAGCACGCTTACCTGTGTCGGGTGTGGTGCTTGCACCTTGGTGCATCTTGCCCAGCCTCCTCAGCACTCTGTCTCCTGAGCCCCATGATCTCTGCTGGCTGGTTACACCAGGCACCTTACGACCCCTCTGCTGTGGGCACTGGAGTCAAATGTATGTGGGCTCAAACCCTGGCTTCTCCACTCTCTAGCACTGTGTGACTAGGGCAAGAGGCTGACCTCTCTGAGCCTCGGTCACCTCTTTTGTAAAACGAGGTTGATAATAGTATCAGGCCCATAGGGTTGCTCATATGAGGCACCTATGAAATAGCCAGTGTACACAAAGCCCTTTCTAAAGGGCCTGGCAGGGAGTTATCATCTATCAACTGCAAAACCCTAGGCTGCTTCCAGCATTACTCTCATCTCTGGGTAGAAGCTGCATTTGGAGACAGGAACGAATTTCCTGCAACTTTCTGTTCCTGCACCTAGACTGGTGCTTCATGCACAGTGGCTGCTCAGATATCTGCTGAAGTAAGTATTTGATAGCACTAAATTTTCTCTTCTCATTTAGATTTTATCTTTGCGGAAATAAAAATTACATTGTTTTATAGCATGACTTTATAGTTGTGAAATATAAATAACATAAAATTCACTATGTTAACGGTTTTTAACTGTACAGTGAGTGGCATTAAAAACAGTCACCTTGTTGTGCAACTGTGTGGTTTATTTTAAACCCTAGCAGCCAGCATGTGACCAGGACTAGAAGCTGAGTCTAAAGTAGATATGGATATAAAGTAGGTACTCAGTGGATATGAATAAAGGAACCTCCACCAGCAAATTGACTCTATTTAAATAGGGACTCTTCCCGTTTGCCTGCACTCAGCAGAGTCCCTGGACATAGTAGGTGCTCAATTAATGTGAAATGAGCCACCAGCAGATATTGCAAACTGGGGGGAAAACAAGACAGGGCCTTCAGACAGCTACTTAAGACCCAGAAAGTTGCTTTTGTTTTCAGTGTGTGTGTGTGTTGTTGTTGTTGTTGTTTTTTAATGTTTATTTATTTGTCTGTGCTGAGTCTTAGTTGCAGCCCATAAGATCTTTAGTTGCGGCATGTGGGATCTAGTTCCCTGACCAAGGACTGAACCCGGGCCTCCTGTATTGGGAGCAGAGAGTCAGACCCAGGACCACCAAGGAAGTCCTGTTCTTTAGTGTTTATCAAGCATTTTGAATAAGTTGCCATCACACGCACACACACACACACACACACACACACACACACAAATCCGTATTGTGGAATGAAAAACTAGAAGACTCTGGCAACTTTGGACCTGGATTCTCGGGTGGCAGCACCTCTTTTGCTGAAAGATGCTGCCCTGAGGACAGGCCATGTGCTCTCCGGGCCACTGTTACTGGCCACGATTACTCCCCTGATCCTTTGGGTATCTGAGTTTGAGATCCCTGCATTAGAGTCAGGAGAAAGGGGCTTGAGGCTCACTTCAACTTAAGAGTAAGTTAGTCAGCCCTTTGCACCGCCACGTCTTCATCTGTAAGATGGGAAAGATGGCAGCGTCTTCACCAGGTTTTTCTGAAAGGTATTACAGGATAATGTACAGGAAGTAAGAAAATCCAAAGGCTGCTATATAAACAACAGTCCTCTTTCACGGGCCTACTGTGCCCCAGTCTTGTGTGCTCACACTGAGGAGGTATGGCTTTGCCTGCCGTTTGGCACTGCCGAGTTCTTGCACATCAAATACTCACCGGGGAAGACACAAGCATCTGGAAGAGCTGGGGCGCTCTCTGGTCAGCACACAGCAGCTGACGGCTACCCTTGCCACCTGCAAGTCCTCTCAAGGCCTTCGCCAATGTCCTGCCAGGGGAGGGAGGGAGGCAGTTGAGAGCAGTCATGCAAGCACAGGCCTGCTCTCCAGCATCTTCCATCTGAGACCTTTCAACACACCAGGCAGTGGCCAGACCAGGACCTGACCCCATATTACCTGTCAGCGCAGGAATGCACTGCTCATTCACTACAACTTCAAACCAGCTCCTGCAATAGAATTTTGGGCATCAGAGCACCACCAGTTTCCCTCCCTTCCTTTAGAACTGCAGCTTGGTTTCTGGGGTGACTTTGCAGCCACAAAAGCTAAAGGAAATAAGAGCACTTCCCCTTTAAGTCCTTTTAACAAACTCCTTTCTCCCCATTCACCTCAAAACTCAGGTCAACTGTGTTTCATTAGGAGCATCTTGATACTGAAAAAGAATTCAAGACAGGCAACAAATAGAAAGGTAAGTCAGGTGATATATGGTTTTGAAATAAAACAAGTTTGCATAGTAACTGGTTCCAGATTGCCTTACAGTCTTGCTTGGCAGGTAGAGATTTATTCCTGATAGTGAACCAGATGTCACACTTGCTTTTCTAAGACGTTTGCTTTTATCTCCAGCAGTTCCTGATGGAATAGATACAAAGGAAAGACTAGAGCCTTGTTTAAGCATCCTGACACCGGAGAGGATCTGATCATCTAAGAGTCTCCAATCTAGGTCTTAACAGCTTTCAAAAATCAAACACGTTAAAACAAAACAAAAGCACTGAGAGGCAATTGAGGATTTCGCCAGCCTCTGTGTAAGGATAAATAAGGGCAAGAACCACCTACAGTAAGAGATGTGTGGTTTAGCTCTTCTAGAAGAAAATAAGGCCTCCAGAAATTGGTTACTGGATTTGGAGAGAAAAGGCGGAGTCATTTGACAACACTTCATTGTAACAATGAACCCGGAAACTCCTCTGAGACCTCTTTTAGCCAGGAGTGGCAGCCTCCTCCCACCGCCCCACATGGACAGCAACATCCTGCCCTGGCCTATTCTGCAGCTCCCTTTCATTCTCTTCCCTTGATGGCTCAGACAGTAACGACTCTCCCCGCAATGCAGGAGACCTGGGTTCAATCCCTGGGTCGGGAAGATCCCCTAGAGAAGGGAACGGCTACTCACTCCAGTATTCTTGCCTGAAGAATTCCACGGACAGAGAAGCCTCGTGGGTTACAGTCCATGGGACTGGACACGACTGAGCAACTAACACTTCCACTTTTTCCACTTCTTCTCTCCAGTGCAGTCTTGGTTGGACCTTCTGGATTAGCAAATGCCAAGTGCTCAGGCTCCTGGCCAGTCATACAAACTCTTTGCAGACTGGTGCATGCAGGGCAGCACGGCGCCAATCCCCTCAGCAGTGCTAACACACCGACCTTCCCTCCGTACCTCTGTTATTAAGAGAAACCAGCTCCCAACTCCTGGTCCCAGAGCCTCTGAGCTCAAGATCTCCAGAGAGACTGTCCATCCTGCTTTGTCAGCTCAGGGCAGACAGGAGGATCTCCTCTGACCATGCTCTCTGGTCTCACTCTGAAGTCAGGGGGTACACAGTGGAGTGGCCGTGGGCTGGGCAGACGCTCTGCCAGGAAGCTGACACTAAACCTGACTTTTTAAAATTGTATTTATTTATTTTTAATTGATGGTTATTTTACAGTATTGGTTTTCTTTCTGTCACACATCAGTATGAATTAGCCATAGACGTACGGATGTGCACTCCCTCTTGAAACTCCCTCCCACTTCCCCGCTTTCCCCACCCCCTAGGTTGTTACAGAGCCCTGGTATGAGTTTCCTGCCTGCCTCAGCTCTGATCAGTTCTGTGGGGGAAGCTCTGTGGAGAGTGACTCCCAGAAGAGAGGCAGCATTTATGGGGGATGGGAGCCTGAGTGGTGAATTTAGGGGCTGTGGTTGGGATGGGGTTGTATTCGTTTTTGATTGCTGTGTAACGAATTACCACAAACCGAGTGCTGAAAACAGTACAAATGTGTGATCTGTGGGTAGGAAGTCTGACAACAGGTCTCACTGGGCTAAGTCAAGGTGTCGGCTGGGCTGAGGTCTTTCTGCGGGAGAATCTGTTTCCTTGCCTTTTCCAGCCTCTGAGGCCACCGCCATTTCCTGCCTTGTGGCCCCTCCTCCACCTTCAAAGGCAGCTGTGTTGCTTGCTCTTAGCACCCTTCTGTCATCACAACTTTCTTTGCTGACCACAAAAGGAAAGGTTCTCCACTTCTAAGGACTCACTGGGCTCTTCTGGATCATTCGGAGTCATCTCTCCATCTCATCATCCTTAACTTGAGTCCTATCTGCAAAGTACCTTATTGTGGGTTGAATTGTGTCTCCCAGATTCAAAGCTGGAAGTCTTCAACCCCAGAATGTGAACTTATTTGAAAATTGAATCGTAATGTAGTCAGTGAAGATTTTGTCCTGAAGGGCAGGCCTTAATCCAATATGATTGATTTCCTTATTGAAAGGGGAAATTTGGACCCAGACACAGACACACATAAAGGCAAGATGATGCAAAGAAACACAAGGAGAAGGTCCAAGTCCAGGAGGGAGGCCTGGAACAGACAGTCCAGGAGAGAGGCCTGGAACAGACAGAGGCTTTCCTCACAGCCCTCAGAAGGACCCATCTTGATTTTGAACCTGTAGCCTCCAGAACTGTGAGAAACTAAATTTCTGTGGTTTAAACCACCCAGTCCATGGCACTTTGTTACAGCAGCCCCAGCAAACCAATAGACCCCTTCTGCCACGCAAGATAACATATTCCCAGGCCCTAGGGATTAGGACACGGACGTCTCTGGGAGGTCATTATCCTGCTGACCAGAGGTCTCATCAGTGGATCCCAGTCAGTGTTATTCATTTGACTTTGTCTTAGGACTGTGCTCAGTGGCTCTTGTACCATAAATTAAATAACAGACTGGATCATAGGCTTGTTGCTCAGATAAACACCCCTGAAAGCGTGAGAGGAGACTCAAACAGCTGGGCCTCGTACGGGAAGCCCGTCCAGCTTCAGACACGGTGCTTTTTGTGAGCTACGTGCAAAGGTGCTGGCATTTACTGCCATTTTGGAGAGGGAGACATTGTGTTTGCGGAATTCAGTGAATTGGACATTATTGGCTATTTTCTCAGAACAAATAAAAACAAATAGCAGCGATGGCAGCAAAATGGTGAGATAGGAGTTTTCTCTTGTATTTCCACCAAAGGGCAGCAGTTATGACAGCCACCCACAGAGGAGAGTGCCTTTGTCGCCATTCAGGAGTCTGGTGAAGAAGGTCCACACAGCATCGGAGGAAAAACAAATCCAACACCAGACACATTGAGGAGGGTAAGAGGAAGAGTTTGGGGCTGTATGGATTCACTCATATGTGGAATCTAAAAAAAGAGAGAGAAAGAAAAACTGGAACTCCAGAAACAGTAGAATGGTGGTTACGGGGGCCCAGTGGGGTGGGGAAGGTGGGGAGATGATGGTAATAGGGTACAAGTCTTCAGTGATGGGATGAGGAAGCTCTGGGGAGCTAACATACAGTGTGGTGACTGTAGTTCAAAACACTGTGTTTGTGCTTGGAAGTTGCTAAGAGAGTAAACCTTCAGTGTCACCACACAAGAAAGGTAGCTACGTGTGAAGGGTGGATGTGTTAATGAACCTAATTATGGTAATCACTTCACAGATATGTCAAATCATCATATTGTAGCTTTAAATATATACAATTTTGTCAATTATACTCCAATATAGCTGAACAAAGGTTATAAGAATCTTGAAATTGCAGAATCCAAATAATTATGAAGATTCACTACTCTCCTCCATATTTCATCTGTTTATGAAAAATATAGTTTTTAAAATGTGTAAACAAGGACTTCTCTGGCTGTCCAATGGTTGAGACCCTGTGCTTCCAATACAGGGGGTGCAAAAGTAAGATCCTACAGGCTGCTACAGTGTAGCCAGAAAAAAAAACGTGTAAACATAAAAAAAAGAAACCAAGAAACTGCTATCCACTATGTTACCCTCACTGCAGGAGAGAGGTTGCCTCCCCTAGACAACAATGAGTAAGCGTCCTTCTCGGCTCTTTAGAGCCATCCCACCACCCACCCATAGGTAGACCATGAAGAGGTCAGCAGGGACCCTTCGCCCTGCAGGTCCCTGGAGCTGCTTATGGGTTTAGTTAGGCCAGATGCCAGAGGGCAGAAACTGACATAATATAATAGTATGTGAGATATGAAAACAGTGGATTAACCAGACGAGTAAATCTGTGGCTGATAATACAACAAGGGGCTCACGCTTACTGCAAAAAAAACCGTTCACTTTCTCCATTTCCCCTGCCATTACCTTCAGCACGTCCTTTTCCTCTTTGATTTGGACCTGCAATATTCCTAGGGCTTCTCAGGTGGCTCAGGGGTAAAGAATCCACCTGCCAATGCAGGAGAAACAGGAGACAGGAGTTCAATCCCTGGGTCAGGAAGATCCCCTGGAGAAGGAAATGGCAACCCACTCCAGTATTCCTGCTTGGGAAATCCCGTAGACAGAGGAGTCTGGTCCATGGGGTCGCAAGGAGCTGGACACAATTTAGCATGCAACAATATTCCTACTTGTTTCCCTGTTTTGGTCCCTTGCTGCTTTCGTCCTCTAGCTGTTGCATTTAAAATCTGGAAAAAGAAAAGCAAACACAGGCATACACACAGACACACACATCTGATAGGGTCATTCACCTGCTTAGGCTTTTAAATGTCCGGAGTCCCCCATAACCCAGAAAGCCCAAGTTTCTAACTGCAGCGTACGAGGCCCACTCCAAGTGGATTGAGCCTACTTTTCCAACCTCATCTTTCGCTGTGCAACAAGGGGAGAGCCTGTTTCAGAGTTTCCAAAAGTCTGGTCACTCTGCACTAGAACTAGCATTCTGGAGTCCTTGTGAAAAGTCCCAGTCCTCATGACTCAGAGTTTTAACAAGCACTTGAAGCAATGCTTACATGCGCAAAGCTGGGGGCCGCTATGATTGAGGGTCATGGTTCTGTTTCCCTCGGCCTCAAACACCGTTCTCCTCTGTGTCCACTTCCTCTTTTGAGGTAATGATCACAGGGCATCTTCTCCTTCTCAAGTGAAATACATTTCCCCCTCTTTCTATCCTCCTAACACTTTCTACAGACCATCATGACACAGCTTTGCTCTACAGATGTTCGCTGCAGATCTGTCTCTCCTGCCGAATGAAGAATTCCTTGTCGTTAGGAACCATATCTTGTTCGTTGTTTCCCCCCTGAGTAACTATACAGTTTCTCTGTATAGCTGACCATTTTTCCCTTTCGCCTTGGCCACTTAATGCGCTTAGAGTCAAATTCACAGCTCAGGCATCACAATTACGAAGGCTGTCATTGGCCGTGTAACCATGTCTTCTGTTCCCCCTAGACGTGACCTATTTTAATTTATATTTGCCTTGCCCAGAGTTTTCAAAACCTGTATTTGGCCATTTTATTTTATATGTTTCTGCTACGAGCTGCCTCAGATCCTTTCTGGAAGAAGGTGAGAGGGAGATAAATTATTCATCTCAGTATTCCTCCCACCCAGGACAGCATCTGGCAGATAGAAAATACTCAATAACGTTTTGTTAAATTTAATCAAAGGAATAAAGTTACGTGGATTCTGTGACAGTTATTGGACTTGTCACTTAGAAGACTTTCTTCTTGCTTATTTCTGATTTTTACTGCAGTGCTCAAGAGCTAACACTGCTAGGAGAGGGTCTGATGGACCAGGATCTGTTATAACACAAAATTCATTTGATTTCAGCAACCTAATTAGCTCAGTTTTCCACCTTGGTCTATGTGCAACCTATTTTAGGAACTCAAGCTACTCAGAAACACTGTAATCTAGAATTAATCTTACAAGATGGTGAACAGGGAGCAATCTGCCAGGAATTTGGCAACAGAAGCAAGGATAACATGTCTCAGTCGACAGGGAGAGAGGTGTGCAGACGAGCTTGCACAGGGTGGAGCAGGGGCTGGTACACAGAGGGCTGAGGAAGGGTCTCGGAGATGCGGAGGTGCCTCAGGAGACGGTGGTCCAGCAAGTGTGAGGAGCCATGCGAAGGAGCAAGGCTCCTGTTTCCTGAAGACACAGCCCTGTGCTGTCCCCAAGCGCTGCTGGAAAGGTGAGTGTGTCAAAGATGTCAACGTCAAATAATAAAACTATGAAGAGATAAGTGAAACATCTTGAAAAAGGAAAAAAAGTCACTTTTTTAAAAGTTGACACCTAATGTTTTCTTAAGAAAAGCTATCTTTTCCATTCTTACGCATTATAGCTGAAGAAATAACGGCAGCACCCAAATCTCTTTAAATTGGAAAATTTTTTTCCCAGGAAACACACGAACATGTGTGGTCTTGTCACCTCAACTCTCTCAGCAAGTCCCTCACGCTTCCAGTTAGCTATTTTCAAAGCATCATTCAACTGGAATTTTTTTTCCTTTGAAGAAAAATAAAGGGAAGCTAATCTATCAATTGTTACGCAGCCAACGATGTATAAAACCACGTCTTATTTAAATTTGCTTCCAATGTCTTTGTTTCAATCTAAAACATTGATTCAGTGTGTTTTGTCTGTGAAAACCTAGAGAATCTGAGATCACTCTTTAAACAACATAAAAGAAAAGTACTGATATTAAACAATGAAAATGGGAAGTTTGTCAAAATGAGTTTGCTTACATTATTACATGATATCCGGCCCATTATAATAAAACATGGCTCTTTTCCCCCAAATGAAATTAACAGAGGAACCATAAGTTATAGTTTGGGATACCTGCTGTGTTCATGCTGTCCTAGGTCAGTGAGCTATTAGTCCTGGCTGAGGGTTTGGTCTCAGCCTCAAAGGATTAGGTGTTAAGGGTAGGGCAGTCACCCAGTCAGCTGAGTTAAGGGGGCCTGGTTACCTGGGGTCTGAGGGTCAACTGGCAGGTTATCCCTGGTGGCTCAGACAGTAAAGAATCCACCTGCAGTTCAGGAGACCTGGGTTCAATCCCTGGGTCAGGAAGATCTCCTGGGGGAAGGGAATGGCTACCCACTCCAGTATTCTTGCCTGGAGAATTGCATGGACAGAGGAGCCTGGCGGGCTGCAGTCCATGAGGTTGCAAAGAGTCGGACACAACTGAATGACTAACACTTCCACACTTTCACACTGATGGGTTATGTCAGAGTAGGATCAGGGCCAGGGGTTATGTGTCAGCCCCTCCAAGGCAGAGGCCTCCTGCTCAGCCGCAGCAGAGCGGAGAGTCCTGCACATTCCTAGTCTGTCAGCCCCAGCCAGTGGCACCAATCCCCTCATTCTGAGCCCATGGATCACATTGTGTGTTCAGGCAAACAGTCAATTCAGAGGAACCTAGTACGTGCCATGAGATTAGCCTGGCTTCTGCAAGCCCGGGGATGCGTGTGGGGCAACTTGGAACCCTCTCTGTGCCCTCGAGGCTGTCTGCGCCTTCTTTTAATCCTTCTGCATCCCCCTAATTTCTGAAATCTTGTCACTGCTTCTAAACACTTCCTCTGCAATGCTCTTGTTTCCCATCTGCAACCTCAGCTCCTCCATGACACCTTGTCAAACTTGGGCCAGCCCCATGTGTGCATGCACGCATGCTCAGTCCTTCAGTTGTGTCCAACTCTTCATGGCTTCATGGACTATGGCCCACCAGGCTCCTCTGTCCTTGGCATTTCCCAGGCAAGAGCACTGACCTGGGTTGCCATTTCCTTCTCTGGGGGATCTTCCCGACCCAGGGATCAAACCCTCGTCTCTTGCACCTTCTGCACTAGCAGCGGAGTTCTCTAGCACTGTGCCACCTGGGAAGCCCCAGGCCAGCCCCATCCCAGGGCCCATGTCTGACTTGTTGAAAAACAGATGCACCACTTTCCTTCTCACATTTAAAACCAGGGACCTGTCTGGTTCATCCTTGCTTCAGTCCAAGTCCCTAATAATTCCCTTCCATGCTGTCTCATGTCTCTCAAAACTGCTCCTGTTACAAGATCAGATCATAATATGGGGATGGCACCACATTCCTATGTAGACAGCTCAAAATGCAAGAGTATTGACATTCCAGGGCCACTTGTGATGAGGGGCAGATGAGAGCTGATAAATACGTATTTCCTTCTTTCATCCCCTGTGGACGTTCTAAAACGCTCTTCATATGGATCTTCAGAAAATTCCACAGGGTCAAGACCTATTGCCCATGCTGTGGTCACATAGCAACAGATCCTTTTGTTGGCTTCCCTTCCTTCTCTGTTGCTTTTCTCTCACTCCCGCCCCCTGCGGCCACATTCTCAAGTAAACTACCTGTATGTAAGCCTTTGTCTCAGGCTCTGATTTTAAGGGGACTAGGGAGGTGGGCAGAAAATAAGTGACCATTTTTTGAGACCACCACTCCACTCGAGTAGTATAGCTCCCTGCTAGGGACTACAGTGATTTTTTTTTTTTTTGGTCTCTATTCAGTTTTTTCATCCTGAAGACATGATGGGATCCTAAACCTCCTTCTCCTTTCAAAGTCACTACAGATTTAAGTGTCATGAAAAGATTAGGAGGAAGATCTGATCTTGGCAGAACATAGCCAGCATCTCAGCCAAAGCCTTGGTAAGGGCAGGGCTTCCATAAGGCAGATGAAGATGTGAATTTGGATAGAAAATAAGAGCTACTCTTGCTATGAAGATAAAATAATTATTTTGGGAAGAAGACTCTCTCAGGACTGACATAGCATGCAGAGATTATTGCTCATCACATAAATGCAGGCATCTGGGCTGAGGCTGCAAGTCTATCTCCAACCTGCTCCCTTGGGCTTCTCCACATCTCTCTCCTGGTAGCAGTCAAGGGTCCAGACCCCTTGTTTCCTTAAACGATTGTTACTTTTAATCAACATCGTCGCCTCTTCTCCCCATATACACTCTCAATTAGTAGGAGGTCAGTGTCATCACTGTCAGTCTGAAGATGTGCCAAGGGAAATCAGGAAGATGAAACAAATCAAGAGAATCCCCACCGCTGCCCCATTTGCATCTTATCTCAGCAGCAGAGGTGTACAGTGAACATCCCTGAGTGCCTTCCTTGATTTCCCTCCAACTTCTTGAGCACGGGCAGAACATGAGTGTGCCAGCCTCTTACCAAGCTCTGAAATAACATTTATTCCTTTTTCCAGATGCTTATTTAGAGGTGATTTTATATGGAGACTTTCTGCTAAAATGGGTGTTATTTTTCCAATTATTTTCATTCTGTTGACCTGTATTTGCTTTTGGATGAAATAGTTTATTCTTTAAGAATCCCAGACTTTGAATAAAATCGTGGTACCTATAATAAATTACACAAAAGACACTTCCTTTTTTTCTCCTAAATCTAATGATAATCTAATGATCGCTCATGAGTACCCCAAATCACTGCAGCCATAATCATCTCAGTGGTCATTAACCTGATGTCAAAACCAGACAAAGACATTATAAGAGAAGAAAATTACAGACATATATGCCTCCTTCAAGAATGTGCAAAACTCCTTAACAAAATTGACATGTCATAACTAAGTGGGGTTTATCCTAGACTTGTGAGATTAGTCACATGAAAGAAATCAATTAGTATAATTCACCACAACAAAAACTAAAAAAAAGAAAAAAACCACATATGCTCATCACAATAAATATTTTAAAAGCATTTGAGAAAATTCAACATCCATTTACTATTTTAAATATATATATCCTAGCAAAGAGGGAATGGAAGAGGATGCTTTCAAACTGATAATGAGGATATCATCTCAAAAAAATTAATGCTAATTCACTAGGCTTAATGGTAAAAGATTGTATGTTTTACCTTTAAGACCAGAAACAAGGAAAGGTTGTCAGCTCTCACCACTTCTGTTCAGCATTGTTTTGGAGATCTTAGAGTAATAAAGCAAGAAAAAGAAACAAAGTCTACAGTATGTAGACTGTAAAAGAATAACTAAAGCTGTCTTTGTTTGCAAAATTGTTCCTAATCATTCATGATAGACAAACCTTAGATATCTGCAAACTAGAGAAATAGTTCTTGCAAACCTACAAAACAGATTTTGTGACATAGACTCTTTGTGACACTATGGATGTAGACACTATGGACACTATCCTCTGTCCATGGGATTTCCTAGGCAACAATACTAGAGTAGTCTGTCATTTCCGACTCCAGGGGATCTTCCTGACTCAGGTATTGAATCCACGTCCCTTGCGTCTCCTGCATTGGCAGATGGATTCTTTACCAACTGCGCCACCTGGGAAGCCCCACAAAACAGATTACCGGAGCTAATTAATAAGACGGTTTAGTGAGGCTGTAGGATATAAGGTCAATATACAAAAGTCATTTGTTTTCCTCTATACTAGCAATAAACAATCAAAAATTGAAATTATATAATTTAGAATCCTGTCAAAAATATGAAATACTTAGAGATAAACTTAACAAGCTACATATAAGACCAGGTCAATGAAAACCATATGCCATTATTGAGGGAGTTAAAGAACACCTAAAAAGTGGAGAGATGTAGCATGCTAATGGATTAAAAGATTTAATATTGTACAGTCTTCCCAAATTAATCTATAGATTCAATGTAATCTCATCAAAAATACCATCGGCTTTTTTTGTAGAAAGTGACAAGCTGATTCTTAAGTTTATATGAAGGTACAAAGGGCCTAGAAGTAGCAAAAACAATTTTGGAAAAGAACAAAGTTGCAAAACATATGCTACTGGATTTTAAGGTGTATCATGAAACTACATTACCAAGAGACTATGGTATTGGCATAGACATGCAGATCAATGTAATAGAACAGAGTCTAGAAATACACCCATAAATATAGGGTCAGTTAATTTTTGATGGGGATCCAATGCAGTTCAATAGGGAAAGGATAATCTTTTCAATAAGTGATGCTTAGGAAAAAAAGAAAAGAAAGAGAAAGGAAGAAGAGAAAAGGGAAAAAAAGGAAGAAAGAAAAAGATTTTGACCAATATACCATACAATATTAAAAAAATTTTTTTGAAATTTGAAATGGATAATAGACCTAAATGTAAGAAATCAGATCAGATCAGTCGCTCAGTTGTGTCTGACTCTTTTCTGCCCCATGAATCGCAGCACGTCAGGCCTCCCTGTCCATCACCAACTCCCGGAGTTCACTCAAACTCACGTCCATCAAGTCAGTGATGCCATCCAGCCATCTCATCCTCTGTCGTCCCCTTCTCCTCCTGCCCCCAATCCCTCCCAGCATCAGAGTCCTTTCCAATGAGTCAACTCTTCGCATGAGGTGGCCAAAGTACTGGAGTTTCAGCTGTAGCATCATTCCTTCCAAAGAAATCCCAGGGCTGATCTCCTTCAGAATGGACTGGTTGGATCTCCTGGCAGTCCAAGGGACTCTTAAGAGTCTTCTCCAACATCACAGTTCAAAAGCATCAATTCTTCGGCACTCAGCCTTCTTCACAGTCCAACTCTCACATCCATACTGACCACTGGAAAAACCATAGCCTTGACTAGACGGACCTTTGTTGGCAAAGTAATGTCTCTGCTTTTGAACACGCTATCTAGGTTGGTCATAACTTTCCTTCCAAGGAGTAAGCGTCTTTTAATTTCATGGCTGCAGTCACCATCTGCAGTGATTTTGGAGCCCAGAAAAATAAAGTCTGACACTGTTTCCACTGTTTCCCCATCTATTTCCCATGAAGTGGTGGGACCGGATGCCATGATCTTCGTTTTCTGAAAGTTGAGCTTTAAGCCAACTTTTTCACTCTCCACTTTCACTTTCATCAAGAGGTTTTTGAGTTCCTCTTCACTTTCTGCCATAAGGGTGGTGTCATCTGCATATCTGAGGTTATTGAGATTTCTCCCAGCAATCTTGATTCCAGTTTGTGTTTCTTCCAGTCCAGCGTTTCTCATGATGTACTCTGCATATAAGTTAAATAAGCAGGGTGACAATATACAGCCTTGACGAACTCCTTTTCCTATTTGGAACCAGTCTGTTGTTCCATGTCCAGTTCTAACTGTTGCTTCCTGACCTGCATACAAATTTCTCAAGAGGCAGATCAGGTGGTCTGGTATTCCCATCTCTTTCAGAATTTTCCACAGTTTATTGTGATCCACACAGTCAAAGGCTTTGGCATAGTCAATAAAGCAGAAATAGGTGTTTTTCTGGAACTCTCTTGATTTTTTGATGATCCAACGGATGTTGGCAATTTGATCTCTGGTTCCTCTGCCTTTTCTAAAACCAGCTTGAACATCAGGAAGTTCACGGTTCACATATTGCTGAAGCCTGGCTGGAGAATTTTGAGCATTACTTTACTAATGTGTGAGATGAGTGCAATTGTGCAGTAGTTTGAGCATTCTTTGGCATTGCCTTTCTTTGGGATTAGAATGAAAACTGACCTTTTCCAGTCCTGTGGCCACTGCTGAGTTTTCCAAATGTGCTGGTATATTGAGTGCAACACTTTCACAGCATCATCTTTTGGGATTTGGAATAGCTCAACTGGAATTCCATCACCTCCACTAGCTTTGTTCATAGTGATTCTTTCTAAGGCCCACTTGACTTCACATTCCAGGATGTCTGGCTCTAGGTCAGTGATCATACGATGGTGATTATCTGGGTCGTGAAGGTCTTTTTTGTACAGTTCTTCTGTGTATTCTTGCCATCTCTTCTTAATATCTTCTGCTTCTGTTAGGTCCATACCATTTCTGTCCTTTATCGAGCTCATCTTTGCATGAAATGTTCCTTTGGTATCTCTGATTTTCTTGAAGAGATCACTAGTCTTTCCCATTCTGTTGTTTTTCCTCTATTTCTTTGCATTGATTGCTGAAGAAGGCTTTCTTATCTCTTCTTGCTATTCTTTGGAACTCTGCATTCAGATGTTTATATCTTTCCCTTTCTCCTTTGCTTTTCGCTTCTCTTCTTTTCACAGCTATTTGTAAGGCCTCCCCAGGCAACCATTTTGCTTTTTGCATTTCTTTTCTATGGGAATGGTCTTGATCCCTGTCTCCTGTACAATGTCACGAACCTCATTCCATAGTTCATCAGGCCTTGGCCCTTAAATCTATTTCTCACTTCCACTGTATAATCATAAGGGATTTGATTTAGGTCATACCTGAATGGTCTAGTGGTTTTCCCTACTTTCTTCAATTTAAGATGTAAGAAATAACACTATTAAAATTCTGGGGAAAAAAAGCACAGAACGAAAGCTGAATGACCTAGGATTTGGAAGAGAGAGAGAGAGAGAGAGAGAGAGAGATAAAAGGAATAGCTTCTAAAATATATATATATTTTATTGCTTTATTGAATTTTGCTGTTTTCTACCAAACCTCAACATGAATCAGCCATAGGTGCACATATATCCCCTCCCTTTTAAAACTCCTTCCCATCTCCCTCCCTATCCCTCCCCTCTAGGTTGATATAGCACCCCTGTTTGAGTTTTCTGAGCCATACAGCAAATTTCCCTTGGCTATCTATTTTACATATGGTAATGTAAGTTTGCATGTTACTCTTTCCATACATCCTCTCCTCCCCTGTCCCCATGTCTATAAGTCTATTCCCTATGTCTGTTTCTCCACTGTTGCCCTGTAAATAAATTCTTCAGTGCTATTTTTCTAGATTCCATATATATGTGTTAGAACACGGTATTTATTTTTCTCTTTCTGACTCACTTCACTCTGTATAATAGGTTCTAGGTTCATCCAGCTCATTAGAACTGACTCAAATGTGCTCCTTTTCATGGCTGAGTAACATTCCATTGTATACATATACACCACAACTTCTTTATCCATTCATCTGTCAGTGGCCATCTAGGTTGCTTCCATGTTCTAGCTATTGTAAATAGTGCTGCAATGAACAATGGGATACATGTGTCTCTTTCAATTTTGGTTTCCTCAGGGTATATGCCTAGAAGTGGGATTGCTGGGTCATATGGTGGTTTTATTCCTAGTTTTTTAAGGAATCTCCATATCGTTTTCCATAGTGGCTGTATCAATTTGCATTCCCACCAACAGTGCAAGAGTGTTCCCTTTCTCCACGCCCTTTCCAGCATTTATTGTTTGTAGACTTTTTGATGAGGGCCAGTCTAACCAGTCACCTGTTTTAGGTGATATCACATTGTAGTTTTGATTTCCATTTCTCTAATAATGAGTGATGTTGAGCATCTTTTCCTGTGTTTGTTAGCCATCTATCTGTAGGTCTTCTTTGGAGAAATGTCTGTTTAGGTCTTTTCTCCACTTTTTGATTGCGTTGTTTTTCTGATATTTAGTTGTATGAGCTGCTTGTATATTTTGGAAATTAATCCTTTGTCAGTTGTTTCATTTGCTGTTTTCTCCCATTCTGAGAGTTTTCTTTTCACTTTGCTTATAGTTTCCTCTGCTGTGCAAAAGCTTTTAGGTTTAATCAGGTCCCACTTGTTTACTTTTGTTTTTATTTCCATTACTCTAGGAGGTGGGTCATAGAGGAGCTTGCTTTGATTTATGTCATTGAGTGTTCTGCCTGTGTTTTCTTCTAAGAGTTTTATAGTTTCTGGTCTTATATTTGGGTCTTTAGTCCATTTTTAGTTTATCTTTGTGTGTGCTGTTAGGAAGTGTTCTAATTTCATTGTTTTACATGTAGCTGTCCAGTTTTCCCAGCACCATTTACTGAAGAGGCTGTCTTTGCTCCACTGTATATTCTTGATTCCTTTGTCAAAAATAAAGTACCCGTAGGTGCATGGGTTTATTTCTGGGCTTTCTATCTTGTTCCATTGGTCTATATTTCTGTTTTTGTGCCAGTACCATACTGTCTTGATGACTGTAGCTTTATAGTATAACCTGAAGTCAGGAAGCTTGATTCCTCCAGTTCCATTCTTCTTTCTCAAGACTGCTTTGGCTGTTCAGGGTCTTTTGTGTTTCCATATGAACTGTGAAATTTTTCATTCTAGTTCTGTGAAAAATGCCATTGGTAATTTGACAGGGATCTCATTAAATCTGTAGATTGCATTTGGTAGTATAGTCATTTTCAAAATGTGTATTCTTCCTACCCAGGAACATGGAATATCTCTCCATCTGTTTATGTCATCTTTGATTTCTTTCATTAGTATCTTATAATTTTCTGTGTACAGTTCTTTTTTCTTCTTAAGTAAGTTTATTCCTAGATATTTAATTCTTTTTGTTGCAATGGTGAATGGGATTGATTCCTTAATTGCTCTTTCTGATTTTTCATTATTAGTATATAGAAATGCAAATGATTTCTGTGTATTGATTTTGTATCCTGAAACTTTGCTAAATTCACTGATTAGCTCTAGTAATTTTCTGATACTATCTTTAGGGTTTTCTATGTACAGTATCATGTCATCTGCAAAGAGTGAGAGCTTGACTTCTTCTTTTCTGATCTAGATTCCTTTTATTTCTGTTTCTTCTCTGATTGCAGCAGCTAGGATTTCCAGGACTATGTTGAATAATAGTGGTGAAAGTGGACACTCTTGTCTTGTTTCTGATCTTAGGGGGAATGCTTTCAGTTTTTCACCACTGAGAATAATGTTTGCTGTAGGCTTATCATTCAGTTCAGTTATATATGGCCATTACTATGTTGAGGTAGGTTTCTTCTATGCTCATTTTTTGAAGAGTTTTAATCATAAATAGGTGCTGAATTTTTTCAAAGGCTTTTTCTGCATCTATTGAGATGATCATATGGTTTTTATCTTTCAGTTTGTTAATATGGTGTATCACATTGATTGATTTGCGTGTATTGAAGAACACTTGCATCCCTAGAATAAACCCAACTTGATCATGGTGTATGAGCTTTTTGATGCGTTGCTAAAATTTTGTTGAAGATTTTTGCATCTATGTTCATCAGTGATATTGGCCTGTAGTTTTCTTTTTGTGTGTTGTCTTCATCTGATTTTGGTATCAAGGTGATGGTGGCCTCGTAGAATGAGTTTGGAAATGTTCCTTCCTCTGCAATTTTTTGAAAGAGTTTTAGAAGGATAGGCATTAGCTCTTCTCTAAATGTTTGATAGAATTCTCCTGTGAAACCATCTGGTCCTGGGCTTTTGTTTTTGGGGAGATTTTTGATCACAGCTTCAATTTCAGTGCTTATAATTGGGTTGTTCAACTTTTCTAAGAATCTGTCCATTTCTTCCAGGTTATCTATTTTATTGCCATATAGTTGTTCATAATAGTCTCTTATAATCGTTTGTATTTCTGCATTGTCTATTGTAACCTCTCCTTTTTCATTTCTAATTTTGTTGATTTGATTCTTCTCTCTTTTTTCCTAGATGAATCTGGCTAAGGATTTGTCAATTTTGTTTATCTTCTCAAAGAACCAGCTTTTAGTTTTATTAATCTTTACTATTGTTTCTTTCATTTCCTTTTCATATATTTCTGCTTGGATCTTTATGATTTCTTTCCATTTACTAATTTTGGGTTTTTTTTTTCCTTCTTTTTCCAGTTGCTTTAGATGTAAAGTCAGATTGTCTGTTCAATGTTTTTCTTGTTTCTTGAGGTAGGATTGTATTGCTATAAATTTCCCTTTTAGAACTGCTTTTGCTGCATCCCATAGGTTTTGAGTTATTGTGTTCTCATTGTCATTTGTTTCTAGAAATTTTTTATTTCCCTTTTGATTTCTTCAGTAACCTGTTGGTTATTTAGAAATGTGTTGTTTAATTTCCATGTGTTTGTGTTTCTTACCGCTTTTTTCTTGTAATTGATATCTAGTCTCATAGTGTTGTGGTCAGAAAAGATGCTTGATACAATTTCAATTTCCTTAAATTTACTGAGGTTTGATTTGTGACCCAAGATGTGGTCTATCCTGGAGAATGTTCCATGTGCACTTGAAAAGAAGGTGTATTCTCCTGCATTTGGATGGAATGTCCTGAAGATAGCAATGAGACCCAGCTCATCTAATATATCATTTAAGACTTGTATTTCCTTATTAATTTTCTGTTTTGATGATCTGTCCATTGATGTGAGTGGGTGTTAAAGTCTCCTACTACTATTGTGTTACTGTCAATTTCTCCTTTTATGTCTGTTAGTGTTTGTCTTATGTATTGAAGTGCTCTTATGTTGGGTGCATAGACATTTACGATTGTTATGTCTTCCTCTTGGATTGATCCCTTGATCATTTTGTAGTGTCCTTCCTTATCTCTTGTAATCTTCTTTATTTTAAGGTCTATTTTGTCTGATATGAGGATTGCTACTCCAGCTTTCTTTTGCTTCCCATTTGCATGGAATATATTTTTCCATCCTCTCACTTTCAGTCTATATGTGTCTTGAGGTCTGAAGTGGCTTTCTTGTAGACAGCATATATATGGTCTTGTTTTTGTATCCATTCAGCCAGTCTGTGTCTTTTGATTGGAGCATTTAATCCATTTACATTTAAAGTAATTATTAATATATATGTTCCTATTGCCATTTTCTAATTGTTTGGGGTTGATTTTGTAGATCTTTTTTCTTCTGTTGTATTTCATGACTATACAAGTCCATTTAACATTTGTTGTAAAGCTGGTTTCGTGGTACTGAATTCTCTTAACTTTTGCTTGTCTGAAGAGCTTTTAACTTCTCCATCAGTTTTGAATGAGATCCTTGCTGGGTACAGTAATCTTGGTTGTAGATTTTTCCCTTTCAGTACTTTAAATATATCCTGCCATTCCCTTCTGGTCTGCAGAATTTCTATTGAAAGATCAGTTGTTAAGCGTATGGGGTTTCCCTTGTATGTTACTTTTTGCTTCTCCCTTGCTGCTTTTAATATTCTTTCTTTGTGTTTAGTCTTTATTAGTTTGATTAGTATGTGTCTTGGCATGTTTCTCCTTGGGTTTTTCCTATATGGGACTCTTTGTGCCTCTTGGACTTGATTGATTATTTCCTTTTCCATGTTGGGGAAATTTTCAACTATAATCTCTTCAAAAATTTTCCCATACGTTTCTTTTTCTCTTCTTCTTCTGGGACCTCTATAATTCAAATGTTGGTACATTTTATATGGTCCCAGAGGTCTCTGAGACTGCCCTCAGCTCTTTTCATTCTTTTTACTTTATTCTGCTCTTCAGAAGTTATTTCCACCATTTTATCTTCCAGCTCACTGATTCATCCTTCTGCTTCAGATATTCTGCTATTGATTCATTCTAGAGTGTTTTTAATTTCAGTAATTGTGTTGTTTGTCTCTGTATGCTTATTCTTTAATTCTTCTAGGTCTTTGTTAGTTGATTCTTGCATTTTCTCCATTTTGTTTTCAAGGTTTTTGATTATCTTTACTATCATTATTCTGAATTATTTTTCAGGTAATTTTTGTATTTCCTCTTCATTTATTTGGACTTCTGTGTTTCTAGTTTGTTCCTTCATTTGTGCAGTATTTCTCTGCCTTTTCATTTTTTTCCCCAAGTTATTGTATTTGAAGTCTCCTTTTCCCAGCCTTCAAGGAAAGTTGAATTCTTTCCTTGAAGAAGGTTGAATTCTTTCTTCCTTTTGGTTTTTGTCCTCCTAAGGTTGGTTCAGTGGTTTGTGTGAGCTTCGTATAGGGTGAGATTTGTGCTGAGTTTTTGTTTGCTTTTCCTCTGATGGGCAAGGCTGAGTGAGGTGGTACTCTTGTCTGCTGTATTTTTGTTTTGTTTGTTGTTTGGATGAGGCATCCTACACAGGGTGCTACTGGCGGTTGGGTGATGCCAGGTCTTGTATTCAAGTGGTTTCCTTTGTGTGAGTTCTCACTATTTGATACTGCCTAGGCTTAGTTCTCTGATAGTCTAGGGTCTTAGAGTCAGTGCTCCCACTCCAAAGGCTCAGGGTTTGATCTTTCCCTAGGATGCCCTCCAACACTGTGCTGATCTCTGGACCTGCTGTGGGGGCAGCTCAGATTCTAATCTCGTCCTACTCCTGTGTGTTCTTGCCTCCAAAGTCCACGCTATGAGGGCTAGTGTGTTTTCTTTTGTGGGAGCTCTCAATGTCCTTTTATATATTCCATAGACACAGAGTCTGCCTAGTTGATCATGTGGATTTAATCTGTAGCTTGTACAGCTGGTGGGAAGGTTTTGGGTCTTCTTCCTTAGCCACACTGCCCCTGGGTTTCAATTGTGGTTTTATTTCCACTTCTGCATGTGGGCTGTCCACTGGGGTTTAGCTCCTGAGGCTGCCCTGAAGGGCTTGGGTTTGCCCTTGTGAGGGCCAGGTGTGGTGGTGGTGCAGCTGCTTCGGTCACAGGGTTTCTGGCAGCACCAGGTATTCAGGGAGGTTGGCAGCTAGGGTAGTAGGAAATATAGAAGGGTATGGCAACCAGTATTGGCCAATATGCTCCAGTATTCTTGCCTGGAGAACCCCCTTTCTGACAGAGAAGACTGGCAGGCCACACTCTACAGGGTCACAAAGAGTTGGACAGGACTGAAGTGACCCTGCATGCATAAACACAAGACTTTTTTTTTGCCCATGGCAGCTCTGCCCCAATGAGAGATGAGTGTGAAGGTGGTGCAGCTGCTTGGCTTGTGGGGACCCTGGTGGCGCCAAGTGTGCAGGGACACATACTGCCTTCGTGGCAGGAGTTACGGCCCTATCAGAGTCTTTTTTCGAGCTTCTTGTAGCTGGCAATCAGAAGGCCTCTTTGGCCAGTCTTTCCCTGTAGCTCTGCTGGTTCAGGCACTTAGAGGGATCCCTTGCCTGGGGTCCTTCTCTGTTGTTTTATGCATCAGGCACATAGAGGGGCCGCCCTGACTTGGGTCCTACTCTGTAGATTGGCACATCAGACACTTAAAGGGGCACCCTGGGTGGTGTCCTACTCTGTAGTTCATTGCATCAGGCATTTGATAGGCCAGCCACACTATTGTTCAGCTGCTGATGCTGGCCTGTGGAGAGAGAGAGGCTATGGTGATGACCACCCCGTACACATGACTCAGCAGTATTGCCTTGCTTCCATGGTTGCCTGGCTTTCCTCCATGGGGATTTCCCACCATGATCTCCTCCCTCACATCCCCTCAGTCTGTCTCTCCACAGTCAACAGCAGCCCTCGCCCTGGGATTGCTCCACAATTGCTAACCTCCGGCTCCCAGCCACTGCCCCTTCCAGGAGACCCGCGTTCCTGCCTGGCATATGTATGGCTGTGGCAAAGATTGTCTGATTCTCATTCCATTTATCCTGCCACAGATCGGCTGTTTCACTCTCAGCCTTAAATGTTTCTTCTCTGATTCAGACAATCACCCCACTGTGAGGATCGGACCCCTGCTTCAGTTCCCCCACCTGCCGAGGGCAGGTACAGTCCTACTAACACTTCTGTTTTCCCCCCCTGGTTCCTTTGTCCTACCGAGTTTTCCATGGTTCCATATATTCTTTTCCACTGGTCAAGTACTCCTGTCCTCTCCCAGCTGGTGTTCTGCATGCACTTCTGTGTCTGAAGGTGTATTCCTGATGTATCTGTGGAGAGAGATGTACTCCACGTCCACCTACTCCTCCGCCATCTTGTTCTCCCCTGAAAGATATTTTTAAAATGTTACTCAAAGAACACAAAATAGGAGAAACAGATGGGGAAAAAATATCAATATTGGACTTCACCCAAATTTAAAGTGCTTTCTTTTCAAAAGGGATTGTTAAGAAAATAAAAAGGCAAGTCATAGAGAGAGAAGTATTTATAAATCATGTTATACATAAAGAACTTCTACAGTGGTGTCTTAGTCTACTTGACTACCATAACAAAATTTCACAGACTGGGTGGCTTAAACACAAAACTTTATTTTCTTACTACACTAGATGCTAGAAGTCTAAGGTTAAGGTGCCAGCATATTGAGTTTTGGTGAGAAATCTCTTCCTGGCTTGCAGAGGGCTCCCTTCTCACCATGTCCTCACATGGCAGATAAAAAGAGAACCAGCTCTTTGGTGTATTTTTATAAGGGGACTAATCCCATCACAAGGGCCCCATCTTCATGGCTTCATCTAAACCTAACAACCTCCAAAGGCCCCACATCCAAGTACCATCACACTGGGGGTTTGGTTGTCAATATATGAACTGGTGTGGAGGGGGATACAGTTAGTCCACATCAAGTAGGAAAACAAACAATCCAATTAAAAATGGGGAGACATGGTATCTCATTGCAATTTCAATTTGCATGCAGAACTACCAGTGATTTTGAGAATATATTCTAGTGTTCACTCAACATTCCTATTTTCTTTTCTGATGCTTTTAATGGAATATGTTGCTTTTGTTTTTGTTATTGATGTATAGATGCTCTTTATATCTTTGGATGCTAATTCTTGTTATTTATACACCTTGAAAATATCTTCTCCTATTATACAGTTTGTCTTTTCAGCTGTATAATACTTATGGTGAAACATAGTCCTTAATATAATCCAACATATTAATGTTTTTCTTTATGATTTCCCATTCTTATATTTATAATTTTAAATTCTCTAGTCCAATGATGTAAGATATTAATCTAAGATTTCTCTTAAGAATTAAAATATTATATTTCATATTTAAACTGTAAAAAATGGGGAGAAAGATTTGTACAGTCACCCCACCAAGAAGATAATACAGATGGCAAATGAGTGCATGAAAATATGTTCTACATCATTAGATACAGGAAATGCACACTAAAACCAGGATAAAACACAGCTACACACTCACTAGAATGGCTATAATAAAGAAGATAGATAATATCAAGTTTGGGAAGGATGTTGAAAGACTGGAATCCTCATACATTCCTTGTGGGAATGTAAAATGGCAGAGCCAGTTTGGAAAACAATTTGGCACTTGTTTTAAAAATTAAGCAACAATTTACCATACAGACCAGCAATTGCAATTCTAGATATTTACAAAGAGAAATGAAAGAATATGTCCATCCAAAGACTGGTACATGAATTGTCATTGTAGCATTATTTACAATGGCCAAAAAAGTAGAAACAATTAAATGTCCATGAACTTGTGAATGGATAAACAAATTGTTCAGTTCAGTTCAGTCGCTCAGTTGTGTCCGACTCTTTGCAACCCCATGAATCGCAGCACGCCAGGCCTCCCTGTCCATCACCAATTCCCAGAGTTCACTCAAACTCACGTGCATCAAGTAGGTGATGCCATCCAGCCATCTCATCCTCTGTCGTCCCCTTCTCCTCCTGCCCCCAATCCCTCCCAGCATCAGAGTCTTTTCCAATGAGTCAACTCTTTGCATGAGGTAGCCAAAGTATTGGAGTTTCAGCTTCAATACCAGTCCTTCCAAGGAACACCCAGGACTGATTTCCTTTAGGATGGACTGGTTGGATCTCCTTGCAGTCCAAGGACTCTCAAAAGTCTCCAACACCACAGTTCAAAAGCATCAATTCTTAGGCACTCAGCCTTCTTCACAGTCCAGTTCTCACATCCATACTGACCACTGGAAAAACCATAGCCTTCACTAGACAGACCTTTGTTGGTAAAGTAATATCTCTGCTTTTTAATATGCTATCTAGGTTGGTCATAACTTTCCTTCCAAGGAATAAGCGTCTTTTAATTTCATGGTTGCAATCATCATCTGCAGTGATTTTGGAGCCCCCCAAAATAAAGTCTGACACTGCTTCCACTGTTTCCCCATCTATTTCCCATGAAGTGATGGGACCGGATGCCATGATCTTCATTTTCTTAATGTTGAGCTTTAAGCCAACTTTTTCACTCTCCTCTTTCACTTTCATCAAGAGGCTTTTGAGTTCCTCTTCACCTTCTGCCATAAGGGTGGTGTCATCCGCATATCTGAGATTATTGATATTTCTCCCAGCAATCTTGATTCCAGCTTGTGCTTCTTCCAGCCCAGAGTTTCTCATGATGTACTCTGCATATAAGTTAAATAAGCAGGGTGACAGTATATAGCCTTGACGAACTCCTTTTCCTATTTGGAACCAGTCTGTTGTTACATGTCCAGTTCTAACTATTGCTTCCTGACCTGCATACAGGTTTCTCAAGAGGCAGTTCAGGTGATCTGGTATTCCCATCTCCTTCAGAATTTTCCACAGTTAATTGTGATCCACACAGTCAAAGGCTTTGGCATAGTCAATAAAGCAAAAATAGATGTTTTTCTGGAACTCTCTTGCTTTTTCCATGATCCAGCAGATGTTGGCAATTTGACCTCTGGTTCCTCTGCCTTTTCTAAAACCAGCTTGAACATCAGGAAGTTCATGGTTCACGTATTGCTGAAGCCTGGCTTGGAGAATTTTGAGCATTACTTTACTAGCGTGTGAGATAAGTGCAATTGTGCGGTAGTTTGAGCATTCTTTAGCATTGCATTTCTTAGGGATTGGAATGAAAACTGACCTTTTCCAGTTCTGTGGCCACTGCTGAGTTTTCCAAATTTGCTGGCATATTGAGTGCAGCACTTTCACAATATCATCTTTCAGGATTTGAAATAGCTCAACTGGAATTCCATCACCTCCACTAGCTTTGTTCATAGTGATGCTTTCTAAGGCCCACTTGACTTCACATTCCAGGATGTCTGGCTCTAGGTCAGTGATCACACCATCGTGATTATCTGGGTCGTGAAGCTCTTTTTGTATAGTTCTTCTGTGTATTGTTGCCACCTCTTCTCAATATCTTCTGCTTCTGTTAGGTCCATACAAATTGTAGTATATTCCTATATTGGAGTACTATTTAGCAATAAGGAATAAGTTACTCATAAATGCAAAAACAGGACCAAACATCAAAGGCATTGTGTATGTGAAAGAAATCAAACACAATTGACAACGTATGTATAATTCCAATTATATGAAATTGTGGAAAGGGAAAACCTGATCGAAAGCTGTTGGTAGGAACTAGAGAGTGGGAACTAAGTATTAACTGCAAAGGGGCACAAAGAAACTTTGGGTAGTGATGAAACTCTTCTTTACCATGATTGTGGTAATTACAGGACTGTGTGTATGTGTGTTAGTAGCTCAGTCATGTCCAACTCTTGGCAACCCTATGGACTATAACCTACCAGGCTCCTCTGTCCATGGGATTCTCCAAGAAAGAATACTGGAGTGGGTTGCCATTCCCTCCTCTAGGGGATCTTCCCAATCCAGGAATCGAATTCATGTCTCCAGCATTACAGGTGTATTCTTTACCATCTGAGCCATCAGGGAAGCCACCAGAGAAGCCACCATGGAAGTGCCTATTACACATATACTGTGAGAAGTTATCAAATCACACAGTTAAAACTGGTCAATTTTATTATATTTAAATTATACATCAATACATCTGACAGAAGAAGAAGGTGAGGTGGGTGGGGAGGAAGTAAATGAGGAGAAGGATGGCAGTAACACCACTGCCCACTGTTACTACCATCACCAAGTAGGAATGATACTATATATGAGTTCAAGACTTTCTATAGTGCTATAGTAATCAAGATGAATGGTACTGGTGAACAGATCGACCTAGATATCAATGAACCAGAGTGCCTGGCTACGAGGAGCTCATTACCACCACACCTACAGGGGCTGGGGATACATGCTAAAGACCACTGAGCACTCTTCATTTCTTTTCTCTCTTTTAAGTGGGGAATGAGGAACCTAATCCTTATACGACTAACAGAATAAAGATCAACAAATTGGAGAAGGACATGGCAACCCACTCCAGTATTCTTGCCTGGAGAATTCCATGGACAGAGGAGCCTGGTGTGCTACGGTCCATGGGGTTGCAATTAGTCAGACACGACAGAGCTACTAACACACACACCCATACACAGTCTTAACTGGAAGGATACACAGATGATAGTGACTATCCAGTTTACCATACGGAAATCCTGCCCATTTTAGAGCTGTTAGAGTATAAGTGTACAATGTGGAGAGCCTTCCTGAGAATGGAAATTTAATTCACAGGATGCAGAGCTAAGACTACAGGGAGGGACAGAACCTCCTGTGTGATATTGGGCTCCTGGATCTAGCTATACCTGAAGCCAACAGCTCCTTGGACTGCCTAATTATTTGAACTAATAAATTCCCACTTGCGTATAAGCAAATTTGAGTTGGGTTTCTCTTCCTTGTAAAGAAAGAGTCCTGAGTGAGACACACGTGTACTCTGGAGTGACACTAGTGAAGCACTGACTTACGCACGTATTAACTGGGAGCCCTAGGGCAGATCTTTTAAAGCTCTGGGCCCAGGATTGTGACCTCTAAGTAGAAGAAGTTGGAACAGGACAGGAGTTTCTCAGAAGACTTGCACAAAGCTAAGGCACTACAGTGACTTCAGTGGGAATGAGGAAAAGGCACAATAAAGGACCCCAGCTTCTGCCTCAACTCAACTAAATTTCTTTTCAATGTTGAAATCACATAGAGTTTGATTTGAAAAAACTTCATTTTAAAAAAATGCAGAACTTTGTAATCTAGTCTAGTTCCAAAAATTCCAACATTGTCTGTTGATTTCTGACAGGTAGTGAAGCACAGGGCCTTGCGTTAGTTTTTCAGGCTCCTGGAGTCTGAGTCCAGTTTTACCCCTTACTAACTGTGTGACCTTGAACAAGCTTCTCTGTGGCTTGGTTTCTTCATCAGTAAAACACAAGCAATAATAGTACCTGCTCCAAAGTATTGTTGTAAGGGTTAATTGACAAAATACGAAAAACCCTTCCATCTATGTCTGGCACCTGGCACATGCCCAATAACTGCCAATGACTGTTAGCAACAGTGATGACAATGACGATGATGACAGGCCTGGGGGATCACAGTGAATCTGGTTTGGCTTCATCAGCTCACCAAGAAGTAAGCTGGAAAAAGGAGACAAAAATCAGGTCACCAATTTATTCCCTGTAACTGTGTCAGTAGGTTGGGGGTAGTGAAAGATTTGGCCTCTGTTCTGCTTTATTTTTAATGTAATCATCTTTTCAGCTAATGACTTGTCAAATAATAATTGTGTGCGTGGTTTAAATAAAATTTTTCCATACTATGTTAATAGCATATATACATTTATGAATTAAGAAAATTAATAAAAACAGAAATATTAACGCATTGGTAAACCTAACCACCAAAGACAAATGCTATTAACGTTTGATTATTGCGTATTTGATTTGGAGTATTTTCTTCCAGGTTTTCTTTTGTCATTTAAAAATGTATATAAATACATATGGAAAACTTTATATATATATTGTGATGTGTGTGTCCTTTTCTCAAATAAGGTTATATTATGAGTAATTTTTCATGAATTAAATATCTTTTGAAAACATTTTTTCTTTTAATAATTCATCATTTGGCTCTATTATAATTTATTTGCTAAGTTCCCTATAATTGAATCTTTCAATAGTTTTACTTTGAATCTAATATAAATCAGATCAGATCAGATCAGTCACTCAGTCGTGTCCGACTCTTTGCAACCCCATGAATCACAGCACGCCAGGCCTCCCTGTCCATCACCAACTCCCGGAGTTCACTGAGACTCACGTCCATCGAGTCAGTGATGCCATCCAGCCATCTCATCCTCTGTCGTCCCCTTCTCCTCCTGCCCCCAATCCTTCCCAGCATCAGAGTCTTTTCCAATGAGTCAACTCTTCGCATGAGGTGGCCAAAGTACTGGAGTTTCAGCTTTAGCATCATTCCTTCCAAAGAAATCCCAGGGCTGATCTCCTTCAGAATGGATTGGTTGGATCTCCTTGCAGTTCAAGGGACTCTCAAGAGTCTTCTCCAACACCACAGTTCAAAAGCATCAATTCTTCGGCGCTCAGCCTTCTTCACAGTCCAACTCTCACATCCATACCTGACCACAGGAAAAATCATAGCCTTGACTAGATGGACCTTTGTTGGCAAAGTAATGTCTCTGCTTTTGAAAATGCTATCTAGGTTGGTCATAACTTTCCTTCCAAGGAGTAAGTGTCTTATAATTTCATGGCTGCAGTCACCATCTGTAGTGATTTTGGATCCCAGAAAAATAAAGTCTGACACTGTTTCCACTGTTTCCCCATCTATTTCCCATGAAGTGATGGGACCGGATGCCATGATCTTCGTTTTCTGAATGTTGAGCTTTAAGCCAACTTTTTCACTCTCCACTTTCACTTTCATCAAGATGCTTTTTAGTTCCTCTTCACTTTCATGCTGTGATAAACATACCTGACTGGGATACTATTCCCAGAGGTGGAATTTCTGAGTCAAAGCCTGTGATCACATATAAGGCTTCTGATACATATCATCAAATAGTTTTTCAGAAAGTCTGTACCAACTTACATGCAGCACTGAATATCTGTAAACAGCAATTGTTAGAAATTGTAACTACTGATTTTTCATTATAGGGACAACAGTCAGGGAATCAAGCTGTTGATTGAGAGAGCTTTGTTTGAGAGAGTAAATTTAAAGTTTATGAAACTAAGATTTTTAGGGCCAGAACCCTTAAAATTTACAAACTTTGTTTTAAAATCATGCTTATTGCACTGTAAGATGAGAACTTCATCATATTACACAAGGACTCAGTTTACTAACTACAAAATAAAGAAAAACTATTATTATTAACTGCAACTTCTTAGCCAAGCCTTTCATGCCACCCTTCTTAAAGGACCAACATCCTATCACTTCAATAGAGTGGCCAATAGTGTGATTCCATGGGTATCACATGATGTTGACTTCATTCTGGTTCTTGAACAGTGAATGCTTTCTGACTTATAGCAGCAGCCTCTGGTTCATTAGACATGAACATTTGAATTTAAGTGTGAAAGACAATATGAAAATATTCCTTACATGTCTTTCCTTCAAGCCCTGGGAACCTTAAGTAGGAAAGTATACCAAGGTGCAATTCTGTGATTGGGATACTGAAAATTGAAAAGCAAAATGGCATCATCTAGAATTTAAAATAACATTTTAAGGCTCAGTTTCAGTTCCCTAGGGCCGTGGTTGTGCGCTGCTTGACTCTCCACTTCCCCATGAAATCTGAGTGGAGCTGATGCGATCATTTCTTAGCCTCCTTTTCCTCAGCATGTCTTTGCTAGTATTAACATATAATTATTTGTGCCTCTCTTACTCTGCAAGGTTTCCAATTTCCCTCACCCCTCACACTTAAGAAACAGAGTAATGATTCTGAATTCTGACCTCTCTTTTCTCCCTAGGTTCCTTTAGATCAGAGGAGTCAGGCTTAAACTGTAACTGAAGTCTTAGTTTTTCTACTGACTGAAAGCTATCTGGAGTTTGACTCTCTCTGCCAAGGGTCTAACCAAGGAATTCTGCCAACCTTTGGACTAGGGAGAAATTCCTTAAGGAAGGAATATCTGACTCCACATAACAACCCGGGGAAAGAGTGGAAGTCTAGCCCCAGATACCCTTTGAATCTGTCCCTTTGAAAATTCATTTCTTTGTTTTCTGGGTTTTTTTGCAGCAAGTAAAACATATTTTTTCCTTTTAATTATAAAGGTAAAACAACGTATCATAACAAAACAAAATCAAATACAATAGAACTATAAAAAGTAAAATTCTACACTCACCCAATTTATATATATAAAACTATATACACACACACACACACACACACACACAATTTGCATTTTACGCACTGTGTATAATTTTTTTTCATTTCTTTGTTTTCTATTTCATATTGCCAAGTCACACCCAGGCGTATGTTTGAGGATGTGGGAGGGGTGGGGAGAAGTCAGGGGGTGTCAGGACTGGAGCATAGGTGCATTGAAGGGAGAGCCCTGTCTACCCACAAGCCTCTGAGTCCCACATGGAGAGTTCAACAAATATTCATGGAGTGTACCAAGTTTTGAGCACACACCTTAAAAAGTAACAACCTCTTGTATGATGAGCAGTTCCAGGCACTGTGATTATTTTTAATTATTACAAGAACTCTCTTTGGCAGGTGAATCATTATTCCCACTGAACAGATAAGGAAACTGAGGCCTGAAGTAGTTAAGAGACTTGGTCAAAGTCACTGAACTAGTTTAAGGGACTGGATCAAATAGTTTCTGCAGAGTGCTGAGCTGCAGGGCGGAGCATAAGTCAAACTCCAGGAAACGAAGGGAAAGGGCAGTGGGCATTTCTCTTTAAGGGCTTAGCAAAGCGCCTTTCCCAGTCAAGACTCTACTCAGGCACAGAAGCAATTGTGTCATTGTCAGAGAGGAAGGAATCATTGACCTCCTTTTCAGACTCTTAGCTCTCTGAGACCATTTAGGTCCATTAGGAAGTGGGTGGGAAGGGCCAAGACCCAGGATGGCTCTCCTCACTGCTTATCTGAGGCTTTACCCACCCTGAAGAGATCAGCTAAAGATTAGAAAAGCTCATTGTACCCATCAAGAAAGGCAAGCTGTTATGACCACACCACAAGTATCAGTTGCTTGATGCAATAAGAATTTCTCTCATTTGTGTCACAATCCAACGTAGGCAGGAGGTGGGCCTTCCCTCTGGGCTGGCCTCTTTCGTGGCTCTTGTCATCCTTGGTGTTCTCTCCATTCAGCCAGTAAATGAAAAGAGAGCAAATCTTGCACCTGGGAGCGTTTAGCAGGCCAGGCCTGGAGGGGCCCACCTTGCTTTCATTGTCCAGAATTCAATCAGGTGGCCACAGCTAGCTGCATGGGCGGCTGGAAAATGTAGTCTGATTGTGTGCTCAGAAAGCAGAGCACTCAGGAACTCGCCTGGCGGTCCAGTGATGAAGACTCTGCTCTCCCAGTGCAAAGGGTGTGGGTTTGATCCCTGGTCGGGGAACTAGGATCCTATATGTTGTGTGGTGCCGGCCAAGAAAATTAAAAACACAGGGCACTTATTGACACTTGTGAGTTTTAGAAGTCTCCTCTAAGAGCAGCAGCTATCCAGGGGCCAGTTCTCATTTTGCAGTTTTGTCCTGAATTTACCACAGGCACTAGAATTTTAGGTCCCTATAACATATTATATACTCGAACATACTAAGTATACTTTTCTTTGAGGTCACTGCAATTAGCATGCTCATAGACAGGGTTGGGGTGGAAGGGGTTAGTGGCAGTTTCAAGTAGCTAAAAAAATTTCTGTGGCTCTTCAGGGCTTCTTGTCATATTTTGGTTGTTGATTGACTGGGTTTTGAAATGTTTTGCTTTGTTTTTTGTTTGTTTTGCTGACATTAATTGTAAATTTACTGCATGCCGAATGCTGTACATGTGTTATCTTTGTTAATCCTCACAGCATCCCTGGGAGGTGAGTACCAGTATCCTGCCCATTTTACACGTGACCATGGAAGCTTAACCAGGTTATGAGACTGACCAGGGTCACAAAACTGTAGGTGTGAGAGTTGAGATTTTAACCCAGGTCTCCAGGTGGTGCAGTGGTAAAGAATTATCTGCCAATACAGGAGATGCAAAAGACTCAGTTTCTATCCGTGGGTCAGGAAGATCCACTAGAGTAGGAAATGACAAACCACTCCAGTATTCTTGCCTGAAAACTTCCACAGACAGAGGAACCTGGCAGGCTATGGTCCAGGGGGTCACAAAGAGGGGGACACAATGGAGCACAAAGACACACACACACAAACACACACTGCCACTCCAGGTCCTGTGCCATGTACTCCATTCAGCTCTGGCTGGCAAACTGGCCGAAGCTGGAGCCCAATCCAAGCCTGGGATGGTTCTCTGATGTCCATACACCTCTGCTGTGCAAGGTGACAGCTGTTGACACATTGAGGTCACCTTGTGTCCCTCTATTGAAGAAAGCTGCGGAGGCATACAGGCTTCTACTGACACTGACCAGGGAAGGGCTTGTCAGTGTTGCAGCAAGTCTTCCTTGAGTACCAAACACGTGCTTTCATGTTCATACATTTTGGTCCAAAAAAATTTTTAAGATTAATCTCTTCCCAAATTAATTCATTTTTGTTAACCCCCCCCAAATCTCCTAAATAATTTTTAATTCAGTGGGATATTTCAAAAGGAATGCTGTAGCAGCTCTCTTAAACCACCATGGTTACAGGCTAGTCAGATCTTTCATTATATGCTTTTAAATACTTAGGATGCCCTGGGAGTGAAGCACTGGGTCAATTAGGGCAAACTGACTAAAGGTTAATTTAACAGAGCCCTGAGCAGATGCTCTGCCGGTCCTTGAGGCTTGATGGTCTAACAAGCTGAGCTACTCTGTGTAAACACCATTAAAACTATAACTGGACCTGGGTGGTAGACTTGCCTCACCTTTAGAGAATCATTTAAAGAACCCTATTAGGGGAAACCATTGAATGGGAGAGTAGGGAGCAGAAGTGAGAGAAGGGGGTTGTTGAGCTATTGAACTCTAATGAACTATAAACAAGAGCTTATTATAAGTCCTACTCCCAGTACTGTCAGCACGTGACTTCCCTTGAGGTTTTCTCTATAAGCGGACCTTAATCACACACCTGTCTTTCTATGGCATCATGCCACTCCACTTGCCTCTGGCTCAAGTAACTGGAAGGTGTGAAGAACAGATTTTGAGACCACAGTGCTTTAAAAATGGATTTGATTACACAAGGGGGACTTAAGCAGCACGAGCCTGAGACCACTCAGAGGTAGTCCCATGGCTCAGGAGTCAGGTGTGGAGCTGCTCCCAGTCCCATGCACTCTTCTCCAGCAGTGACAGCCATCATGGCGACCCACAGCCATATGTTAATTTCTCAGGGACTCATTACCTGGTTTTCAAGTTATTCCCATGAAAGTAGGGGGAGCCCCATGAGCACTTGAGTGTCCTTCTTGTCTGGCTCTATGGGTCTATATCCTGGCTGCGTAGCAGAATCACAAGGGTAGTTGCTCAGAATACTGATACCTGGGGCCCTCCCTAGAGAGATGGTATTTTTCCACAAGCTTTCTGGGAGGACCTAATGTACAGCACAGGCTGAGAACCATGGGAATGGCCCCCACCCTTCTCCAGAAGGGTGGGGTGGTTTGGCCCTGGACATCTTGGATACAGAATAGAAAGGAGATGGGTCTAAGAGCTGCTTCGGTGGCCAACAGCAGCCACAATAGCAGACGTTTAGGCTGTACCTAAATGTCTTCCTGGACAGGGAAGATGGTGGGGTTAAATAATCCTTGGGCAGCTCCCAACCCAAGTTCTTTGCCTTTGCTTCTTTCTGCCACATTGCTTTACTTCTTGCCATGTGACAATTTAATGAACATTTACTGAATGTTTTCTGTATACCAGGTGCTGGGCTGGACACTGTAGAGAGAAAGGAAGAGAAAGAAATGATCATTATCCTCACAGAATTTACCAATCTTCACCAGGGAAGCAAATGCATTAGTACTGAAATCAGCTTCCTAACTATTAGCAACTCTTATTAAAGGTTCCAAGGGATGAGATAAAAACAGAACTACATAATATTGTCAAATATTATTTGTGTCTTTACATGTGTACACACACACACACACACACATGACTTATTCAGAAACAGGAAACAGCTGATCATAGATATTTTAGGTACCAGTCACAAGCCTGCTATCTTTTTAATATGGAACCTGTTCGTGGGAAAACCTGGGTGACTGAAAGTTTAGTCAAGGTCCCAGAGTCATTCAAGTTAGTCCCAAATGAACAGGAACCTCCACTAGGCCTTTTCACATGATTTTTTCAAAACATTTATTCAGTCAACTAAGATTTGAGTCCTAGTATGTACCAGACACCACTCCAGACACTGAAAACTAATAGTGAGCCCCTAAAGCCCATCCCTACTCCATCAGTGCTTAAAATCTAGCAAGGAAGACAGATGTGGATGTAAAATGACTATTGCGGTAAGTGAAGGTGTATGGGTTTCCCTGGTGGCTCAGTCGGTACAGAATCCGCCTGCAGAGTGGGAAACCTGGGTTCGATCTCTGAGTTGGGAAGATCCCTTGGAGGAGGGCATGGCAACCCACTCCAGTATTCTTGCCTGGAGAACCCCCACGGACAGAGGAACCTGGCGGGCTGCAGTCCGTGAGGTCGCAAAGAGTTGGACACGACTTTGAGTGACACAGCACAGCACAAGTGAAGGTGTATATGAGGTATGTGAGAATGTTAAAAGGGAAACAGACCTAGGAGGTCAAAGAAGGATCCCTGAGAGTCTGGTCATGAACCTGGGCATCATATCTACAATGTGATGGCCTGGTAATGAGGTGGGGGAGGGAGTATATTCTAGCCAGAAGGAAAGTAGGAGTGAATTACTGAGGATGGGCTGGATTGCTGGTTCTCAAAGTGCAGTCTTCATTCTACTGTGGGTACCAGAGATCCTTCCAGAGGTTCCTCAAGGCCAACATTATAATTTATAAATATATGAAGATGTTATCGCCTCTTTTCAGCTGGATTGACATTTGCACTGATGATATAAAAGCACTGGAGGGAGAACTGCTGAGCCCTTAGCACAAACTGAGGCAGTGGCACCAGACTATACTCATAGCCACTGCATTCTTTTTCCATGCACTTGTGGGGATGGGGGAAGTCAGCTTTATTTAGAAATGCCTTTAATTAAGCAGTGAAAGTGATTTCTTTTATTAAATCACTATCCTTGAGTACACATCTTTTCAATAGTCACTGTGACAAATGGGGGGTATGCACAAAGCACTCCTAACTGCATACAGAAATCCCATGGCTGTTCAGAGGAAAAGCACTTGTTTGATTTTTTGAGTTGTAAATGGAACTGGCTGCTTTTATCATGGAACACAGTTTTTACCTGAAAAAGAACTACTGACAAACTATGGTTATTCCATCTTGGGTTCTTGGCAGGTTTTTTTTTTTTTTTAGAATGAATAAAGTGAATCTGTCACTTCAAGGAAAATAACTGACAGTGTTTGTTGCCAAAGATAAAATTCAAGCTTTCAAACAAAAATTAGAATTTTAGAAAACTTGCAGCCACTGTTATGAGCTTGACAGTTTCCTAATACTTAAAGACTCTGGTGTGATGAATGATGATGCTAATTAATATGATTTTAAAATATTATATAATGAAGTATGTCAACATTTGGAATATCTATATAAGTCAATGAACCAATTTTTCCCAAGTAACTAGTGCATAAGGTCACCAAATCATGCACGGCTGAATGATCCATTCAAAGTGCAAGATACTCTAATGGATTTTAACGCTAACAGAGTATGGAAAGTTCATTGATATTGTTGTGTTATGTCCGTGTTATGACTAGCTTTTTAAAAACTACCACTTGTCAAATTTTGTTGTAGTATCCAAAAAGAATATTCACAAGCATCAGAAAATACAGAGGTGTATTAAAATACACCTCTCTGAAACTGCATTATCTGTGTGCAGCCAGATTTTCTTCTTGTACCTTAGCACAACAGAATGGATTGCAACTGACTGAATGCAGGAGTGATATGAGAATCCAGTCTTCTTCAATTAATTCAGAGATTTGTGAAAAAGTAAAATAGGATCATTCTTCCTAGTTTCCTTTGAAAGCTATTTCTCATAAAACTTGTTATTTATGTTATTTTAAAAGGAATTAATATGTACATATTAAAATTTTTTTTCAAAGTCTCAGTTTTAATATCTGATATGGAAATATTACAGGATGTTATCCACAGAAGTAAAAGCTCTTTAGGATTATCAGTAATTTTTAAGACTTTAAAGAGGTCAAATGAGACTCAAATGTTTGAGAACTGCTGGACTAAATTATCTTGTGGTAATGAAATTTCTTGAATCTCAGTGGCTAAACAGAACAAATGTTTATTTCCCTGACATGCACAGACAACCAGGCAGCTTTCTAAAGACAGCTGTTCTCCATGTGCTGACTCAGCAACCAGGTTCCTCCAGCCTGTGGTTCTGCTGTCTCAACATATGGCCTCCATGACTGCAGCTGTAGAAGAGAAAGCTGGATGATGGCACATCAGCTCCTAACTCTTTTGCTACGTGTCACTTCAACTCACAGCTAACTCAGCAGAACTGGTCACATGGCCCCACCCAACTGCAAGTGGGCTGGGAAATGTCAGGAAGTTTGTGAATATCTGGTGAGCAGCAAATAGCTCTTAACACAGCAATAAAAAGAGCTTGTGTTTAGAACTTGTAATGAGAAGCTCTGTTGGAAGAACTGATGGAGCACATAAAGTAAGGTGAAGTCTAGTACAAGAAAAGGCAGGAGACACCTGTAGGGGCCAGACTGTGCAGACTGGCCTCATAAGCTAAGATAAAGATTGTGGGCCTTTTCAGAGCAACCAGAAGACCATAGGTGTTTTGTTTTATTTCATTTATTTACTTATTTTTTTGGCCGTGCCACACAGCTTACAAAGTTCCCCAACCAGGTATTGAAGCTGTACTCTCGCTAGTAAAGTGTGCAGTCCTAACCACTGGACTGCCAGGGAATTTCCTAAGGTGGATGTTTTAAACCACAGGTGACAATAATCAGCTCTATCTGTTGATGAAACACTATAGTTATAGAAGGAAACGAATATAGGGAGACAGGAATGGAAGCAGCAAGGTGCTATGCTGATGAATCAGATCTTTGGGGAAAAACAAAAGCCTTGATTTCTGGTACTTGACAATTTCTGTAGAGTAAATTCCCCCACCAAGGCCAGTTTCAAGCTTATCAATTTGATGTGCCAAACACAGAGTTAGGTTGCTGCTGCTACTGCTGCTAAGTCACTTCAGTCATGTCCGACTCTGTACGACCACATAGCCTGTGCAGCCCACCAGGCTCCCCGTCCCTGGGATTCTCCAGGCAAGAACACTGGAGCAGGCTGCCATTTCCTTCTCCAATACATGACAGTGAAAAGTTAAAGTGAAGTCACTCAGTCGTGTCCGACTCTTAGCGATCCCATGGACTGCAGCCCACCAGGCTCCTCCATCCATGGGATTTTCCAGGCAAGAGTACTGGAGTGGGGTGCCATTGCCTTCTCCGAGTTAGGTTAAGACACACACAATCAACTTTGTGAGCCAGCAGAGTGGGTTTGGTGCCACCAAGGCAAGAAAGCTAGTTAGGAGACTGGTGCAGATGAAAAATGATGGTACTCTAAACTTTCCTCTGAGCACACAGCTGGAACTAACCTCACCTCCTATGCACATCAGTGCCTGAAACCTGCCTTCACCACCACCTCCACCACAAAATATCACCAAGACTTTCCAACCATCACTACGACAGACCTATATCCTTTATGAATCTTCCCAAACCATGCTTGCAAACACCCTCAGATTTCTGGCATAGCCTTCCTTCGCAGCTGTTGCAAGGACAGGACAGCCCAGAAAGCTGCCAAAAGGGCCCTGCTTGTGTTTTCAGCCTCCCTTGACTTACATGAAATGATTCACAAGAATCAAAACAGTTACAGTCTATAACTACAGGTTACAAAAAAGTTTTTGTAAGCTTGTGAACAGGGTGAAAACTTCAGTTTACTGGCTCAGCAGGAAAAAATCCACCTGCAATGCAAGAGACTTGGGTTCAATTCCTGGGTCAGGAAGATACCCTGGAGAAGGAAATGGCAACCCACTCCAATATTCCTGCCTGGGAAATTCCATGGGCAGAAGAGCCTGGCAGGCTACAGTCCATGGGGTTGCAAAAGAGTTGGACATGACTTAGGGACTAAACAATAATAATGACAACAAACAACACTGAAAGGAAGCAACCAGACGCCTGTCTTACAAGGATGAAGAATGGAACGAGGGTCCCAATCCAGGGCGATCTCATGGAAGTTACCAGTTACCTGAGGCTTGCAGCAGCAGCCAGACATGCCCCCTCCTCTATCCAAGCTTGGGTTTAGTCAGCTCACCCAGACTGTTTTTTCCTTCTCCCTTCCTCTCTGCTCAAGTTTCCAGAGCAGAATAACAGCTTGTGTGCACCGGAAATGGAGTCCAGGGTGCTGGTACTTAAATAACTCTGCCTCTAAACACAACAGGTGTCGCTCACAATCTAGCTCTCAAATTTTAACTGTTTTTTTTTCCCCCCAGAGGGCCATATGGATGTTTTATTTCAAGAGCCTGCCTCACTCAAATAATTATCCTCTCCGCTCTCCCTTCCTTGTTCTCATTGTCTTTTTTCTCTTCACATAAAGCCACAGGCTGAAGCCTTCCTCAGCAGCTTCACCCCACCCCCCACCCCAACACACCCCAGATGGTTCTGGAAGTTACTGACCCATGAGCAGACTGAAACGTTGCTGTGCTGTCTCCAAAGTTCTTTTCTCTTGGACAAACCTGTAGGACAAAACTCCCAACAGAAATGAGGGACTCCAACCAAGTTCAGTCATAATATCGGCATCTCCATCAATAAATAAGTGGTAAGTGTTAGTTGCTCAGTTGTGTCCGACTCTTTGCGGCCCCATTGACCATAGCTTCTATCCATGGAATTCTCTAGGCAAGAATACTGGAGTGGGTTGCCATTGCCTTCTCCAGGGGATCTTCCCAACCCAGGGATTGAGCCCAGGTCTCCAGCATTGCAGGTATATTCTTCACTGTCTAAAACACCAGGGATGGATCAGACGGTAAAAGAATCTCCATTAGTGGTCTCACATGAAACCCAGATCAACAGACACTGGAGTATTCATATAAAGGCAAACAAAGGTAGATGTGTAGGCACATAGCGAAGAATATGCCACAGAAACCTGTGTACCACCAAATGCAAACATTCTCTCTCGAGATAAATTAGAAGTTTGAGACTGAATAGCAGGAATTTAAAATTTTCTGTTTTAGGAATTTCAGTTTTTATCCCTATATTCACTGAAATCACTAATCAAGCAGAAGACCTGAAAGCAAAAGAGGGTATATACCACTTTATTTTTCTGCAGTCACTTAATCCAATAGCCCTAAAAATGCAGGTACAAATCCCATGTGACTAGACCGAGAGCCCAGCTTCTTCTACAGCTAAGTAAAAACATCTTTAAAAAGATGGTCTCTTATCACCACCATTTGGTGAAATAAAGCACATTTTAACATCACATGTTTCCGTGAATTTGGCATGATGAAAACTCACTGCATTATACATTTTTATGACCAACCTAGACAGCATATTAAAAAGCAGAGACATTACTTTGTCAACAAAGGTCCGTCTAGTAAAGGCTATGGTTTTTCCAGTGGTCATGTATGGATGTGAGAGTTGGACTCTAAAGAAAGCTGAGTGCCAAAGAATTGATGCTTTTGAACTGTGGTGTTGGAGAAGACTCTTGAGAGTCCCTTGGACTGCAAGGAGATCCAACCAGTTCATCCTAAAGGAGATCAGTCCTGGGTGTTCATTGGAAGGCTCATGTTGAAGCTGAAACTCCAATACTTTGGCCACCTGATGCGAAGAGCTGACTCATTTGAAAAGACCCTGATGCTGGGAAAGATTGAGGGCAGGAGGAGAAGGGGATGACAGAGGATGAGATGGTTGGATGGCATCACCGACTCAATGGACATGGGTTTGGGTGGACTCCGGGAATTGGAGATGGACAGTGAGGCCTGGCGTGCTGCAGTTCATGGGGTCACAAAGAGTCAGACACGACTGAGCAACTGAACTGAACTGAACTGAGACAAGGAAAGGTGAAAATTATCATCCACTTAACAGTATTTGAGAACCCAAATCTCAGAGCATCCAATACTATCTAAGAGAAGTAGATGGTATATAGTAGGTAACCCCTTTGGACCTGTGGAGAGATGAAGTCTCAGAAGGATCAAAAAACTAGCCAAAGTCACACAACTAGTAATGTCAGAGCTAAAATTCAAACCCAAGATGCAACTCTTTCTGTGAAAAGGCCAGAAGGATAACAGCAGATTTTCCAATGCCCAATATTGAATAAACTTCAGTAGGCCTGTTCCTCCTGCTGTATCAGGCAATTTTCCTATTATGTGTTTTTTTTATTTCACGAAGAGGCCTACTACCAGGTAAAGAGATTCTGGAGTAGATTGCATCCCCCTTGTAAATTATTAGCTTCCTTGATTACAAATCAACCTCATAGAGTTTGGCTATCATGGATCAATTTCCTGAGGCCTCTGAGGCACTGCTGGGGAAATGAAGAATGTGTTATAGTGTTTTTAGACCTGAAAAACCTGATTTTCCAGCCATAGACCTCAGAGGCAATGAACATGCTAGCAAGCAGTAACAGGGTTGTGGGGAACACTCTGGTTAGCCTGTGACCAAGTATGGGTGCACACCATCCACTGGCCAGCTGGATGGGTCTCCAGTAGGTCTTTTCGGCTGGGTGATGCTGGTACTGACTGTGACCATGTAGTGCATGTCACTACACCCTCAGTCCACCTGCAGTTTCTTCATGTATGAATGCCAAGGATTTGGATAAAATTGTCTTGAAGGGCTTCTTCAAGGTTGGCAAACAAAAACAACAGCAGCAACCAGTGACACTGACAGGGTATTTTCTACTGCAACTACAGGGATCAAGCATTCCTGCTCTCAGGATACACACGATTTGGGAATGAGGCAAGCCCTCTTTTCTTTATTTTTTTTCCCCACTTATTTTTGTCCTCTACTTTCTCCAGTCCTCAGCAAGACAATAACTGGGCCAGCCAAAGCGATCGTGCTTTGAGGAGTTTCCGTGCTTGATTGTGTGTGTGTAGATGGCTCAATGGTAAAGAATCCACCTGCCAATGCAGGAGACATGGGTTTGATCCCTAGGTGGGGAAGATCCCCAGGAGAAGGAAAAAACCCACTCCAGTATTCTTGCCTGGGAAATCCCATGGACAAAGGAGCCTGGTGGGCTACAGTCCATGGGGTTGCAAAGAGTCGGACACGACTGAGCGACTGAACAAAAACAACATGCCTGGCTGAAAGGAGGAAATGGTGATGCTTCACGTAGTCAGCAGTGCATAGCATCCTACAACAAGCACTCACTGAGTGGTAATGTTATCACAGGCCTGTGTCTACTGCTTGATCACCTCCACTCATTTAAAAGTGTGACCTAAGCTCACAGCCCCAAAATGTCCCCAGAAGGGACTTGTTTCCCACCCAACTGGTTAGCTACTATTATCACACAGCCTCAGCCTTCTTATTCCTCTGTGTCCCGTGGGCTTGGGCCTCTAGGTGACTCACAGCCAATCAGGAGCATGCCAACGTTCCCAGTTCCCAGGGGCATGGCCTCTGGATGCTCCCAAGTTCAGCACTGGAACAAACCTAGATGGGCTCTATTGCAGCAGTTGGGGAAGGGGAAGAGAGCGAGCGGCAGGGAGAAGGACCCAGTATCCTTCCAATAGTGACACTGGCCTCTAACTTCCTGTCTCCTGTGGCGGCCACTAGAGGCAAATACCATTCATTCCATCGCCTTCATCCTCTCCTCCTCTCTCTCCCTTCCTCCTGCTCTTAGGCAGTGTGTATGGACTGGGGGTGGAGAGAAGTCAGGTTTGTAGCCCACACATGTACCACTAGTGTTGGGGTTGTGAGTAGTTCCATGGGAGGGCAACTGGGTAACAGAGGGAGAGAAGAACTATTTTTCACTATATATCTTTTCACATAGCTTTATACCAAGAGCATGAAATGCTTGTTCAATAAAATAAGTTTTTTAAAAAAAATTTTAATAATGTTTAATTAAAATCATCTGACACAGATCTGATTCTATTTTCTGTTAGGGAAATCTTGGTGTTTCTTTGGTTTTGGGTTTTTTTCTTTTAATGTATATCAGATATCATCTCCAAGTTTCAGGTCAAAAATATTCTTTCTGTATCCATCTAAAGTCACTTTTGGTGGTCTGCCTTGAAACCACTGAGTATATCAAAGAAGAGAGTTTGGAGAGTTGAAAAGCGGACAGGATTTAAAGTAAAGCCAACTTAAGTTTGAGTCCTGGTTCTACTATTTACTGGCTTGAGTAGGATTCTCAAGTTGATAAGGCTCAGTTTCTTCATCTCTCTAAAAGAAAATCAAGTTAACCTCCTTATGTAAATCACAGAGTGCAGAACATATTCTTTGGAATTAGGTTCAGTTCCTGCAACTGTCACATCTTGTCTCATCTCTTGAAGTTTCACTTTCTTCGTTTGTAAAATGGGGATACTAATAGTGTTGGCCTGAATTTTAAATGAGATGATGCATGGAATGTCCTCAGTAAAATAAACTATGCAGGGAAATAGCCACTTAATTTTTGCTCTTCCTATCAGGATGTTTTTGTGAGAATAAAGTAAGATGAAGTACCTGGTCCTAAAAAAAAAATGCATGTGTATTTTCAAAATTTATTTCCCCCTAGATTCTTTGTTGTGTGCGTGGAGAAATTCCCTGCTATCCGGCCTTTTAAACTGCTCTCTGTATTCATGAATTCAGTCTTCTTTTGCCTGCTCATTATAATGCTCTTCTATGAAGAAATCAGACTTACCAGGTGGTTCAGTGGTAAATAATCCACCGGCCAATGCAGGAGACCCAAGAGATGTGGGTTCAATCCCTGGGTCGGGAAGACGCCCCTGAGTAGGAAATGGCAACCCACTACAGTATTCTTGCTGGAAACTTCCATGGACAGAGGAACTTGGTGGGCTACAATCCGTGGGGTCACAAAGAGTTGGACACAAGTGAGCACGCACACACACACGAAGTAATCAACTGGAATGACAAAGAAGGAGAAGTCAAAACTTCTCTAATGTGGGCCAATTCTTTGAAGTTTCGTCAGTCCATGCATCCATCCATTCATCTATTCATCCACTGAAAATGCCTGGTCCTGGGATTGCAGAACTGATTAGCACAGATGTGGTCCTTCCCCTCAGCCATGAGGAAGTAGCCTCTCTGAGGAAGTCAGATGTGAGGAAGGTATAAACCCCACCTTCTGTTGCATTCTCAGACTAAGACCTTTGTAAGAAAGTTGCATTTACTCACCAAATACCTGCTAGGTTTTGGGCTGAGTATCCAGGAAAAACTCCAATTAAATAAATTACAGTTCCACAGACAAAAGTGGGAAAGGCAGCCCCTTTAACGTTATGTATCTAAGAATCACTCTTACTCTGAGGTTAATGATGCCATTCCCTCAGAACTTATATAACATAGAGCAACTTATTGGTGTTTCAGGCATTGTGTGCCTGAATGAAAATGCCAGAGAAAAGTCCAGAATTTTTCAGGTTTCCTTTACTCTCAGGCTAATGTTCATCCTGTAGGGGTACCTGAGACTGAATGTGGCTAAGCAGGCTAATGGATTTGGAAACAGCAAAGAGCCATCCAAATACAAGGCATAACTGCCACTATTGCAGCTGCCGCCAAGAGCTGCTGGTGACCTCAGTCTGGGTTTGTATGACTGGAGTTGGATGGAATTACATCTCAGCCGCTCAGTCAGTCAACAGTAACAGAGCGTCCCCTGACTGCCAGTGCTGGGATACTGCCCTGATAAGGAAGACTGAGGAGACTCTCTAGACAGAGGAGGTGGGGCTGTAAGCGAGGATGCAGGACATTCCAACAAAGCAGCGGGCTTAGGCCTGTGATGCTGAACTTGCTCAAAGCGAACACCGATAAGGTCTTCCTGTGTCTAGAGCCATGCCACCTGCTTGTTCACAGAGCTGGTCAGAAGGCAGCGTGATGGAAAGAAGGACACAGGGGGCCAGGGAAACTCGGGATAAGCTCACAGCGCTCGATGACACATCAGTATACGTGTCTAGAGCTCAGACTGTTTAGTCATTGAGGGAGGAATTTTGAAAAAAAGATAAAAGGATGTCTAAGGACACTCCAGTTCCAAAAGAAGGTCTGATTCGGGATCAGAGAACAGGCACTGCCATATAGACCCTTCCCATCACTCTGACGTGTACTTGACTGGCTCTAGCTCTCTCTCTCTGTCACACACAAACACAGACAGACACACACACACACACATCATTGCTGCAGAGTGAGAACACAGGTCATCAGCTTCCAGTCATGCATTTCATTCCAGTATTACTGAATGACAGTGGCGGGGGGTCTTCTTGGCCCTCAAAATCCAAGCAAAATTGTATAGTGTCTGCCATATATGTCATGCCCCAATTCCCAGGAGCTGTGGAAGTTGAAGTGTTAGTCATTCAATCATGTCCAATTCTTTGCAAGACCATGAATTTGCCCAACCAGGCTCCTCTGTCCATGGGATTCTCTAGGCAAGAATACTGGAGTGGGTTGCCATTTCTTTCTCCAGGGGATCTTCCTGACTCAGGGATCAAACTCAGGTCTCCCAAATTGCAGGTGAATTCTTTACCGTCTGAGCCACCAGGGAAGCCCAAGAATACTGGAGTGGGTAGCCTATCCCTTCTCCAGGGGAACTTCCTGACCCAGGAATCGAACTGGGGTCTCCTGCATTGCAGCTGGGTTCTTTACCATCTGAATCACCATGGAAGTCCCACCTGAATATATCTGATACCATATCTGAATATGTGTGCCTATAAGTGACCTCCTCCACCCCTTAGCTCCAGTGCAAAGGATTATGTCATATTTTCCTATGTCTGGTCCCAGTCTGGGCTTCCCTGGTGGCTCAGTGGTTAAGAATCTACCTGCAGAGCAGGAGACGTGGGTTTGATCCCTGAGTTGGGAAGATCCCCTGATATTTTTGCTAGGAAAATCCCATGAACAGAGGAGCCTGGAGGGCTATGGTCCACGGGGTCACAAAGAGTCAGACAGGAATGAGCGACCAAGCAGCAACAGCAGCAGTCCCAGTCTACATCTGGTATCTAGTAAGAGTTCAAAATTATTGGATGAATAATTTCTTCCTAAATAAAATGAAGGGAGGAATGGTGCCAAAGTTTCACTGAGATTACTTTGAATGACAGGTCAAGGCCAACTGAGGAGAAAAATGTGTCGAAGTCAATAAAAGTTGTTTCTCATCCAGGATCTTCCCTGCCCTGTCTGCTTCTGGTACCTTTGAGAGTCCCAGTCCAACCACAGGCTGCTGAGACATTGACTGGCAACAACATTGTTAATTGGTAGAACTTCAACACATTTGTTCCCCTGACTCAGGCTATTTGCTTTAAGAGGCTTATTCCACTTCCTCCCCACCCTTCCAACTAGATCAAGTAATACTGCTCCACACAGCCCTCCCCGCCCAGGCTAATCCTTTACCCAACCAGATCCAGAACTGACCTCATAGCTCTCTAGCTGGGTTCACTTAACGCTTTGTGAGAACTTGCTTCCACAAACAAACACTCTGCAACTCTTTGCTTCTTGATCTCACCCCACTAGATGCTGAGCATTTTTGTAATTCCTCCCTCAGCCCCAGTGCCTAGCTCAATGCTGGAAACACAGGAAGCCTTGGTAAATGTTTGCAAAATGAATGAATAATGAAAAAATGGAGTGTGAGTGCAGTCATTTTGAGGTTCAATGAGCAAAAGTAGCAGAAATGCTTATAGCCAACAAGCAGAGTGTCAAAAAATGTATTAATCGAAGGAAAAGTGGAGTGTCCATTTGGCATTGAGCAGATATGTCATTTGACAAAGCATGCAGAGAGAGGACTGGGTTCTCTAAACACCAACTCAATGTTTTCTCATAGTGTTTTTATCATCTCTGTCGCATCGTTTTTGTTTGTGTTTTGCAGCCTTTGGGGAATTACAACATTGGGTCATTGTGTGCTGGGTTTCACAATTCTCCCCCTTTCCCATCAACAGTGTACCATGAGGCACGTACAATGACTGCTTTTTATAAATCCAAGAATGTAAATTATATTAGTTTTGCAAACTTCATGATACCCCTTGGACTTGGGCGTAACTGGCAACACCTGCGGCTGTTTCAAAATCAGACCTAAGAATGGTGTCTTCGAAACGTGTTCAGCAGGGCTCCCTCAGCTAAGAAAGAATGCACAGTTCCCACCTACAGGTCTTCTTTAGATGTGCCTCTGCTCCTGGGCTTAGAATTTGTGTTCAATTCAGTAGGAACCTAGGGGTCAGTGGCAGGATGGTCCACATTATTGAGGAGTCCAAAACCTAGGCAGAAGTAAGCATTTTCCTTCAAAATAGTCCATTAATTTAGGCAAAGAGTTTTGACTTTAATTATCAAACTAATTGTATTCTCTACATGACTTTGTATAGACCTGTGGCATCCAAAACTAACTACTAGTCACTTAGGACTACTGAGCACTTCAAATGTGGCCAGACTGAATTTTGAAAGCTTAATACCAAAAAAATCTCAATTTTAACATTGATCACATATTAAAATAACATTTAATGTATTAATTAAGTATATTAAATATATTATTAAAATTAATTACACCTACTCCTTTTTTTAAATGTGGCTACTAGAAAACTTTATATTACACACATGGTTTGCATTATATTTCCACTACAGTGTAGCCAATGCCTGTACATTTTCAGCAGAGTAATGAAGCAAAAAACCATACAGATTGGATCACTAACAGAGTGAAAGAATTTATTCCAGGGGAAAAAAGATAGTGTATTTTAGATAAAAACAAAATTTTGCTTAAATATAAATTCTGCCATGATTTCCATTTCACAGTGCAATCCACCAAATGAGCTAATGCTCAGAGTTTATAACGAATGAAAATCACTGACTATTATAGCATTAGTGGGCACAGAAAAGATGTCAAACTGCCATTTCCTCTTGAATGAAACACCCTACCGAAACCTTTGGACTGTCATGATTGTTTTATGTATTTTCTTCCATTGTCTCTGAACTGTGAGCTCCTTAAGAACAGAGACCTTGTGTTAATCATCTGTTGGAGTGGCCACTCAACCTAGTATGCCCAGGAGTGAGGGGTTTCTGGGCCATGGGACTTCCAGAGCTAAAATTAGAGGACAATTAGGATCTGGTTGGTCACCCTAGGGGGGGAAATATCCCCCAAATCCTTCAGTATTCCCTCTGTTTGATATGTGATAAATGCTCAATAAACGTTAAAAACTTGTCCTGAAAACTGTGGACTTGCTTTGAATGCTTTTCCCATTTGTGTAGAGATAGCCCTGATAGAACCAAAGTCCCTTCAAAATTAAGGAAGGATTAGTATGAGGTGTTTTAAAAAACATAACGATTGGCTACTACATTTGAGACTCCCTGCCCAGTATCAGCACAGCAAGAACTATCTTTGGTTCCTGTCAATGAAACTTTCATCTTCCTCTCCTTGGCTCCATCTCCACCAACTTCAGCAGGGCCCTAATCTGCCCCTGCTGACTTAGGGGGCCTTCACCATTGCCGGGATCCTACTCAGGTCTCCTTCACTACTCCTTCCACAACAGCTAGTTGTTTGAGCTAAGAGTTCTGGTACATATTGTCTATCAAGCAAATGCACTACAGTTGTATGTTTAGGGCGGGGGAGAAATGAGGGAAATATGTGACAGATAAAAGAGCTAAGAAACAAAGAATTCTTTGATCTGCTACTGACTTCATTCAGGAAAAAATATTACTGTACGTGGTACCTGGACTGTGTGACCCTAGCTCAAGGCCATGGAGTGGTTAAGAGCCTGGGCTCCAGAATCACAGTCCTAGGTTTAAATCTAGCTCTGTAAACTGATGAACTTCTCTAGGCTGAGTTTCTTATCTGTACATGGTAACAAGTGTAACCACCTCACTGGCTTATTCTAAAGAGTAAATGGATGGATGTAAGGTGTCCTGTGCAGGTCTTAGCACATAGGAAGTGCTGCATGTAAGCGCCAACCATAATATCCTGTCATCCAAGGCCAAGAGAAAAAGTTGGTACAAAGAAAGATTATGGACTTCAGATGAAGATCTAGAAATATTTTTCAGGCCCATGCAATTGTGATCCTAGACAAGTAATTTAGTCTCTCTGTGCTTCAGTTTACCTTTTTGTCAAGTAGAACTCCATATTGTAGGACTGCTGTGAAAATTAAATGGGACATAATTGAGTTTGGTATCCCAGCACAGAGTGATCAATCAATATAATCGGTAAGATCTTTTTTGTATTCAACTTCTCTCTTTCTCCAATCTGAGAAACCCACCAGCTTTCCTATCTTCCAGCACACTTTGCATTCCCAACTCCCATGTATATAGTTCCACTATCTCATCTCTGGAAAATGACTCTTCCTAGCACTCAGCAACAGCTTGAAAACACCTCCTCAAATGTTCTTCCCTCTTCTAGGCAAAGAAAGCAATTCTCTTCTTAGTTAATTGTCCTCTCATTCTATCCACTCTGATGAGTGAAGTGCATTGCTCTTGGATAAAACAGTTAAAAGATACCAGTAATTCCTAGAAAATGGAAACATAGAGAAAAGTAATAACACAGTGAATTTCATAAACTGATTTACATATCCTTTCTCCTTTTGGAAATTAGTGCTAATTAAAAAAATTTTTTTTCTATAAGCATGGTAACACAGAAGGCAATGGCAGCCCCCTCCAGTACTCTTGCCTGGAAAATCCCATGGGCGGAGAAGCCTGGTAGGCTGCAGTCCATGGGGTCACGAAGAGTCAGACATGACTGAGCGACTTCACTTTCACTTTTCACTTTCATGCATTGGAGAAGGAAACGGCAACCCACTCCAGTGTTCTTGCCTGGAGAATCCCAGGGACGCGGGAGCCTGGTGGGCTGCCGTCTATTCGGTTGCACAGAGTCGGACACGACTGAAGTGACTTAGCAGCAGCAGCAGCAGCATAAGCATGGTAAAGATATATGATAGCTGCTATTTTTCAATGTCTTTCCTTGGCAAAATTAAAAGTAGTCAGGCTTGTGTTGATCACCAAAATGTTTTTGGTTTTGTCTATTTGTTTTCCTATTTTACTGGTTGGTAAAAAAACAAAAAAAATCTTGGAATTACTTACAGTATACAATAGAAAGAAAAGAGATAAAGGAGATGGAGAAGGAGAGATGTAAGAAGGGCTGGTCAGAATTTGGATTCTCCATGTGGCTACCATCTGCTGATTAGATGCAGGCCCCAGTAATTCTGTCTAGGTTGCTAACCAGGCACCCATGTAAGACTGTCTATAGTTAAGAGTACATTTGGCTGTCTGTATCTGTGGGTTCTGCATCACAGATTCAATCAACCACAGATTGAAAATATTTGAAAAAAATTCAGAAAGTTCTAAAAAACAAAACTTGGATTTGCCAGCATGTGCAACTATTTACATATCATTTACATTGTATCAGGTAATCTAGAGATGATTTGAAGTATACCAGAGGATGTGTATAGATTATATGCAAATACTATGTCATATTGTATAAGGGGCTCGAGCACAAACAGATTTGGTATCTGTGGAGGGGTCCTGGAACCAACCTCCTACAGACTCTGAAGGACAACTGTAAATTCCCTTGCTAGAACCAATGAATGATCATCTCTTTCTAATTTGTAACAGGTAAGGCTGGCTCCACCAGCTCTAAAGGAATGATTTTCAAACTTCAAGGTGCATCACAAATGCCTGAAAAGATAAACTCTGGAATTTAGGGCCCACCCACAGAGACTTTGAGTCAGTTCTTTCGGGGTATCTACATTTTAAACAAACCTGCTGGAAATTGCTGATGCTGGTAGTCCTCAGGCCAGCCAGACCTTGCAAACACAAATACTGACCGTTCTGCTCTCTCCTGTATCTCCACAGGCTGCCCTGCCCCTGCTGCTGCTGCTGCTTCTAAGTCACTTCAATCGTGTTGGACTCCGTGCGACCCCATAGACAGCAGCCCACCAGGCTCCCCTGTCCCTGGGATTCTTCAGGAAAGAACACTAGAGTGGGTTGCCATTTCCTTCTCCAATGCAGGACAGTGAAAAGTGAAAGTGAAGTCACTCAGTCGAGTCTGACTCTTAGCGACCCCACGGACTGCAGCCCACCAGGCTCCTCCGTCCATGGGATTTTTCAGGCAAGAGTACTGGAGTGGGGTGCCATTGCCTTCTCCGCCCTGCCCCTAGCCTCCATCTTTTCCAGTGTCTCTTCTGATACTACACCTGTTTTCACATTTGTGCTCCTCAGGTTTTCCTTGCAACCTTAGTAATGAAAAGGCTCTGATGGTTCTAGATGGTAAGTTCTTCTACCAAAGTGAGGTCTTATTCCAGGTCTTGGCCATATAGGAATTTTGAATGTCTCGAGGTCCTGAGACAGAGCAGTACACCTTCTACCTTCTCTGTCGCTATTTCCAACACACATCTGCTGCTAAGTCACTCCAGTTGTTTCTGACTCTGTGGGACCCCATAGACGGCAGCCCACTAGGCTCCCCCGTCCCTGGGATTCTCCAGGCAAGAACACTGGAGTGGGTTGCCATTTCCTTCTCCAATACATGAAAGTGAAAAGTGAAAGTGAAGTCGCTCAGTCGTCCCCGACTCTTAGCAACACCAAGGACTGCAGCCTACCAGGCTCCTCTGTCCATGGGATTTTCCAGGCAAAAGTACTGGAGTGGGGTGCCATTGCCTTCTCTGAACACACATCTAGTGAAAGGTAAATGCTTCTCTGTGCCACTGATGCTGTGTGAGAAACAAGGGCATTATTTCTTACAACAGGTGTTTCTCACCAGCTCACTCACAATCAGAACTCTGAATTCAGTACCCCAGGTATCCAGAAGCCACAGAAAAGAAAATGTGGCTTAGAGAAGCTTCTACTCTGGTCAGTTTAGAAAAAGCAGAGAAACTAATGTGGAAACTAGCTCTTTTGTTTTATCAAAAATCACTTATTTCATGGAGTTCACCTTTAGCCTTTGTTAATCCATTTTCTGGTTTTAATCACCACTTAGTGTGGCTGTCATTTTAATTTGCAAAACTCTTGACCAATATTCATGCAAATAGACCCCCCAAAAGGAAAAGAACATTTCTTGGGGGCCCCCTCTGGCAGACAGCATTCTGGTGTTGATCCAGAGTCATAAAGACTTTTGAAAACAGTTCACACGTTGGAAAAAGCTCTCAGAGATTGATTTAAAAAATGCCAGCTAGGACGCAACCTCACTCCTCAAAGACTTGAGTTTCTGGAAAAGTGAATTTTAGGGGCCTAGAAATCCTAGAAATAAAACTTAGATTTGATGAGCTTAGGAAAGATAGGTGAAGCAAAGAATTTCTTTGATTTACACACAGAAATAATTGAAAAAGGAGGCTGTGAATAAAGGATGTGGGGGAAGGGTGTTCATGCCTGTGTCGAAAGAACAGAAAGGGACCATATTTTGCTTTTTAAAATTTTTTCTTGGTACAAGGCAGATGGGCTGTTGATTGACACTAAATAAATCCTTGAATAAATGAATCTCTCTAGCACTGGGGAGGGGGTGATGATGGAGGGAGTGGGGGATGGTGGGAAGTGGCTTGTGCATATGGAACAGATAACTTTTTAAGGAAAGGGGAATTAAAAGCAAGACCCTCAGGGCATTTAATAACTGTGGCATCTTATTCTTGCTTTATGTGATTACTGGGATTATCTGCTAAAAGCAAGAGCCCAATCTAGTATTTCTGTTTGACTTGCCCTTTCTTTCCTTTCATTTACAACCTTGAGCCTCTTCCATGATTTTCGTTTGGTTAATGATGGACAAACCTGGAGTGTGAAAAAGTTTTCTGATCTATGGAAGGTTCGACACAACCAATCTTCTCCAAAAAACAGGAACTGCCAGATTCAGCTTTTATAAAATCCCAAATCCCAATCAGAAGCATTTAAAAGCAGATCCATAACAGACTCTGCAGCCAGCTGCAGTGGCCTAAAGCACGGAGCCGCGGAGGCTCAGGAGAGCCGGCCGTGGCAGAACATGGGCTCCAGTCCAGGCCTCAGCAGGAAACACCTAGCTACTCCATCCCAGGTGATCTCTGCAGAACTCAGTGACTCCTGCTTGCGAACCAGGCAAATGCTATGCTTTGTCTCAAACACCACAAATCACCTGAGGGAGAAGCTGTATTTCAAAAGGGAAAGATCTCTTTGGGGGGTTTCTGGAGCCAGAAGGAAAGGGAATTTTAAACCGAAGCCCAGCACAGGGAAAGTTTAAACTCCTAAAACTTCATCTTGGGGATTCCAGACATATGGGATAACCTGAGAAGGCTGAAAAGATCATACATAGTATTCTCAGGAATTGTGATCCCATGGAAAGAGCGAGGACTCTGGAGCCAGTTCCAAAGGGTGTGTTTTAGTTCTGGTCAGTTACTCATGTATAGTTTGACCTGGGACAAAGTATTCAAGTTCTTTAAGTCTCAGGACTTTTACATAACACAAATAACATGTCTCTTGCAAGGTTATGGTACTTTTAATACACTGAAATATCCTTCTTTGCTTATATAGCAGCTCAGTAAATATTATTTTTCTTTTCCTGCTCCCTCTGCCTTCCTCCCACCTACCCAACAAATACTTAGCTGAACCAAAACATATCACTGCTGCTGTGCCTACATGCCTCAGGAATTTATTTCAGAATGTCATAGAGGGATAGTTTGAAGAAACCTGCTAACATCAAGGAATTTCCTTACCAAATAATTTGGCAAAACTTGTAAACTCTGAGGGCAGCTGTTCCAGGTGGGGACCATAATTTGCACCTGATCTAAAGTATTTCACCATCAGAGAACCTGCTTCACAGTCCTGGTCTACGTACCGCTAGAAACAAGAGAAGGCGGGTCCCCACCAAGTCTGTGGTCAGAAGGTGGAAAGCCAGACAAAAGAGAGAAGCTGAGGGGGCAATGGGGACAGTGTGGACCCCAGAGGAGTTGGACAAAAACCCAAGACAGGGGGTGAGCCCACAGGAAGGACATGTGGATTTTAGAGGCAGAGTAAAGTCAAGGGAGGAGTGACTCTAAAGACATCCCCAGGAATTCCGTTGCAGGGACTTGAGAGCAGCAACCTTGTCAGAAGGGTGGTTTGAGGCTATGCTTACATAGGAGTATGTATTAATAAAGTTAACTCACACTTGATACTCACTAAATGGAGGCTGTGCCAGTGGCCCAGCTCAGGCCACAAATCTAAACCTAAGTCACCCTGCATTTACAGGAAACACCAATCACAGTCCTCCAGCTCCACTTTAGCTAGCTTGTCATTATTGCTGCTGTTTAGTTGCTAAGTCGTGTGGGACTCTTGCGACACCATGGACTACAGCCCCCCAGGCTCCTCTATCCATGGGATTTCCCAAGCAAGAATACTGGAGTGGGTTGCCATTTCTTCCTCCAGGGGATCTTACTGACCCAGGAACTGAACCCACATCTGCACTACAAGCAGATTCTTTACTGCTGAGCACCAAGGCTTTCCTTAGCTAGCTTACCTTGCCCTAGAAAATAGACTTGCTAGCCTTGTAAGGAAATCTCTGACCTCCTAGTCAATCATGCCCTGTTTCCTAGTTGCTGCTTCTACCTGTGCTTGCCCAAAATCCCCTGGGAAGATTGTTCCACTGTTTATAAGGCACTATACGCCTGCAGTTCATGGATTGTTTTCCCTTGAATGAAGGGCATCACATTTGTAACTAAGTTGTTTTTGTTTTGTCATTTGGCAGTATAAAAATGGGGCAATAACGTCAATGAGACCCAATAAAGATAATGAAAGAAGGAATGATGGAGTTTAAGGGAAGAGAGTGGCTGAAGCTTCTGCTCCTGAGCCTTCCCTGAAAAGAGGGGCAAAGCACAGTGATTGCTAAGACAGAGACTTGGGAAAATGAGCCAGTCCAGTAGAAGAGAGGTGGGGTAGGGGATGGAGTCTGCAACATAGGGAGAATTTCGGCCTAAGAATCTGTATTTTTTAAAGCTTCCCCAAGGATTCAGTTTGGGAGCTTCTCCATCAGTGGCATCCTGTTTTGCATGAGAGTGAGCCAGCATGCCATCTGCCCGGTCTCCAGGCCTTCTCTCATTGTTATGTAAAGCCCATGTCCGTGCTCACAGGGTTTTCTTATGCAATGACATTAACAAAACATTATAGGCACAATTCCTAAGGACCTAGAAAAATGTTTCAGCTCTGAAAAAAAAACCGACTGTAAAATAGGAAAAGAAAATTGGCAAAATTCAAATGAATAAATGTTTGAAAAGAAAATGAAAGTGTTAGTCACTCAGTTGTGTCCAACTCTTTGCAACCACCTCCCTCCTCCACCCCTCCCATGGACTGTAGCTCGCCAGGCTCCTCTGTCCATGGAATTCTCCAGGCAAGAATACTCGAGTGGGTTGCCATTCCCTTCTCCAGGGATCTTCCCACCTGGGGACCAGGGATTGAACTCTGCTCGCATTGCAGGCAGATTCTTTACCATCTTTAAATGGCTGCAAAATTTAACTTTGTGTCAACTACTTAAATATATCTCAGCTCATATATTGTTGCACATAAACCATTGCCAACTATTTAAACTCTGTTCCTCAGCTGCTGCTTCTATACAATGAGTATGTAATAATGGTACTTTTATCATAGATAGTTTTTAATGCTCACTTGACATTGGTGGAAATAAACATGATGTTCCATGTAAAGCATGATAGAAAAGGCCCCAGGACACTGTATGCCAGTGTAATGTTATAAATGATATTGTTAGTAATAAGGAAGATGACAATGACGAGAAAAGCATACATTTGCCATGTAAAACTTGGCAGAGAATTCTGAAGAATTCTCAATATACTAACCACTTATCATATTGATATTACTTTCTCTAAAATACGTTGGCCTGTCAGTCCAAAGCTTTCTATGAATAGACTCCAGCTGATGAGGACCTGTCACAGTGCTTTCAGATCACAAAGTGGGCCACGAATGTTCACATCCATAAGCTTCTTTATTCCTTATTGCTGCCCCTGAAGGTAGGCAGCGAAGGCAGAGTAATGCAATGGGGAGGACTAGGAGAATCAGGCTGACTTGAGGGCTCCCTCTGTGATTTCTAACAAGTCCTTTCACCTTTGTGGGCTCAGTCTGCTCACAGGTGAATCAGGAGAGAATTCCTGCTTTGTGGAATCCACAGCCCTGTGGAAATCAAAAGGGAGGCTGTGTGTCAGAGTGCTAAACCACAGCGCCCACATACAAGTATCTGGCTTGCCCTTATTTTAGGAGATAAGGAAACGAACATTGACAGAAATGGCCTGACATGTGCACAGTCTTTCAAGTGAGAGAGGCAGGACAGGAAACTGGGTCAGTGTGCCTTCCTCCACACAGCACAGCTTCCTGAACCGCTAACATTCCCAGCAGGCTCTTCACCACAGAGGCAGAGAAAGGAGACTAGGGTCACACAGACCCCTGTGATCAGGGTTTTGTAAAGCCGACTTAGCCAATAGATCACTGCATCCTGGCCCCACAGGTCAGGCCACTACTTCTCTGTGGGAAGCATGGCTTCCTGTATCAGCCACTGAGCCAAGCCAGAGACCTTTGGGGATATTTAACTCTTTGCTACATCTTAATTTACCTCGGGGTTGTGAGGTGCAGTGGAGCCTAACATTCCTGCTGATGCACTTGTAGTCATTATGAATTGGAGAATTCATTTCTGCTTGAATTCAAGATGACAACAGCTACCATTTGCTGAGTGTTTCATATCGGTGCTTCACCCACATTATCTCATTCTGTTCCTACCATGGCCCTTTGAGGATGGAGGTGTCATTATTATCCTCATCCTTCAGGTTTGAGAAAATCTGGGTCCTTACAAGTTAGGTGATGCTTCCAAGGTCATGTAACCATGTTGGCTGTCTGAGAAGCCAGCCCCCTTTACCATCCCAGTGTTTCACAAGAAATGGCCTGCAGACCACATACATCAAAATGTGTCCACTACCTCCCTCGCACCACCCCCCACCCCCTGCCCCACAGTAACCTACTAATCAGATGGTGGTGGGTGGGAACAGTGGCAGCCCAGGAGTTTGCGTTTCAATTAGGTCCACAGTTGATTCCCACGATGTCCACATTTGAGAACCAACCAACCATACCCCCTAACCTTCCAGACACATTTTCGTCAAAGGACAGGCAGGGAAAGGAGCAGTTCAGTTTTCAATTCCAAATGCATCTTTGGCATCATCATGGACAAAAAAAGCCAAGTCTCTTTCCCCTTAAAATTTGCTGAATAACCTACACAACTCTCTTTAGTAAGTCTGAGAAGGACAAGGTTGTTCCTGTTGACTGACAGGGATTTTAGCATGAATATTTAATGGGCAGGGCAGCTGGTATACTTGGCTAATGTAATATTTCAAGCTCTCCTTTCATACTGAAGGGATTTGCTCTCCCTTAATGCATGTCTACATCCTGTCCGAGTCCTTCCAACAGCATTTTCCACACAGATAATACCAGTTCAGGGAGCCTCTTTTTCCCAGCTCTCAATTTAAGATAGCACTTATTCTTATCTTGAGATAAAGTTTTTTTGTATGCTGATGGAATGCCACTCGGCATTGTCTTGGATTTTATCATTTCCTGTCCAAGCCCTCCATGCCCTCTTGGTTACAATCCATTGACAGAATCAGCTTTGCTGATGTCATTCAGAAGAATCATTGACACTTTTCCTTCTATTTCTGTATCTTCCTCCATCCTTTTCTCTTTTTCTCCCTCTCCTTTCTTTCTACCTCTGCTTCTCTATCTCTCCTTCCAGTCTCTGATGTTTCCCAACTTACAAAATATTTGGGTCCAATATTGTACTTGGGGTTTGTTTAAGCCAATTAGAGAGACAATTACACTTAATGGTGAAAGAGGAAATCCATTCCCCCTTAGATCAGGAAGAAGGCGAGTTCTCCTTTTACCACTTAAATAAATAAATAAATGCATTCACATTGGAGAGGAATAGGTAAAACTGTCTTCATTCACAATATGGTATATAGAAAATCTCAAAGAATCTACAACAAACCATCAGAACTAATAAACAGTTTGAGTTAGGCCACAAACCAATTATATTTTTATATATTAACATCAAACAATCCAAAAATTAAATTAAGTAAAAAATTCCATTCACAAATGAATTCATAGTACCAAAAATATATGTAGGAAAATAAATTTGATAAAAGAAGTGGACGACAAACACTAAAAACAACAAAACATAGACAAAACACATTAAAGAAGATCTAAATAAATGGAAAGCCATTCCAAGTCCATGAATAGGAAGACTCAATTTTGTTCAGTTCAGTTCAGTCACTCCGTTGCGTCTAACTCCACGACCTCATTTCCTGCAGCATGCCGGGCTTCCCTGTCCATCACAATTCTCTCACAAATTGATTTATAAATTCAACACTTCTATCAAAATCTCAGCAACCTTTTTGCATATATTGACAAATTGATCCCAAAGTTTATATGGAAATGCAAAGGAACTAGAATAGTCAAAACACATTTTTAAAAAAGACCTAAGGTAGAAGACTTATACCACTCAATATCAAAATGTACTATAAAGTCACAGTGGTTAAGACAGTGTAGTATTGGTGCAAGAATTTCCATGCAGATCAATAGAATGGGATCGAGAGTCCAGAAAAAACCTCACATTTAAAGTGATCCATTTTTTAACAAAGGTGCAAACACAATTCAATAGACAAACTGTAGCCTTTCCAACAAATAAGCACTGGAATTGGATGCAGAAAAGTGAATTTACTTCAAAAAAAGAAAATTATCTGAAAGACCTCAATATAGGATCACAGACCATATAACAGCTAAAATTATAAAAGTTTCAGAAGAAAATATAAGATAAAATCTTTGTGACTTTGAATGAAGCAGATTTCTTAGATACAACACCAAAAGCAAGCTCATTTTAAAAAATACCAATACACTGCACTTCACCCAAATGAAAAACTTTGCAATGTCAAAAAATTTAAAAGTGCTGTCAATCTGCTAAGGTACTTATATCTAGAATATAAAGCAACTCTTGTAACTCAACAATAAAACAAATAGTGAGGGACTTCCCTGGTGGATCAGTGGTTGGGACTGCATGCTTCCCGCACAGGGGGCTCAGGTTCCATCCTTGATTGGGGAACTAAGATCTCACAAGAAAAACCATGAAAATGTGTGGTAAAGCAAAGAAAATGATAATAAAATAAATTAAAAATTAAAAACAAATAATGAAATTAGAAAACAGGCAGGGAATTTCAATGGATACTTTCCCAAAGATATGCAAGTGGTGAATATACACATAAAGCGCTACTCGACATCGTTGGGTGTGTGCATGCTAAGTCGCTTCAGCAGTGTCTGACTCTTCATGACCCTATGGACTATAGCCCACCAGGCTCCTCTGTCCATGTGATTCTCTGTCCATGGAGTGAGTTGCCATTTCTTTCTCCAGGGGATTTTTCTGACCCAGTGATTGAACCCATGTCTCCTGTGCCTCCTGCATTGAAAGGAGAATTCTTTATCACTGAAGCCACCTGGGAAGCCCCACTCAACATCACCAGTCATTAGGAAAATGCAAGTTGAAACTACAATAAGATACCAAAATTACATCTGCTAGAATGACTAAAATAAAAAAGATAATAGCAAATGTTGGTGAGAAAATAGAACAGCTGGAAGCCAATTATACTGCCAATGGGGATGTAAAATGGTGTCATCATTTTGGAAAACTATTTGGCAGTTCTTCAAAATGTCAAATATAGTTATCATATTGACCCAGCAATTCCACTCTTAGATATCTACCCAGGATAAATGAAAATAAATGTCCACACATTTATATAAATGTTTGTAGTAGTATTATTCAAAATAGCCCCAGAAGTAGAAACAACCCAAATCCTCAACTGATGAATGGATAAGCAAAATGTGATATAGATAAATAACAGAATATTATCATCAGTAAGAAAAGAATAAAGCACTGATATATGTTACAACATGGATGAGCGTCTAAAACATTATACTAGGCGAAAGAAGTCAGTCACAAAAGACCACATAGTGTATGACTCATTTATATGAAATGTCCAGAATAGGTGATTCTCTAGAGACAGAAAGTAGATTCCCAATTGCCAGGAGGTAGGCTGAGGGCAAAATGAAGAATGATCACTAATGGGTATAATTTTTTTTCTAACCTGTATCCCCTGAAGTGGAATCATGGAGTCTTAACCACCGGACAGCCAGGGAAGCCCTAATGATGTTTCTTTTGAAGATGATGAAAATGTTTTAAAATAAGAGTATGGTGATATTGCGCAAATATGTAAGCATACTGAAAGCTATTGAAGTATACACTTTAGACAAGTGAACTTATGGTGTGTAAATTATGTCTCAATAACATTTTTTTAAAAACTAATAATAGCAACAATAGCAGACACTGTTAAGAAAATGAAAAGATGAGACAAGTTGGGAGAAAATATTTGCAAATCACATATATGGTAAAGAAGTTCTATCCAGAATATATAGAGAACATATATAACTCAATAATGAAAAGACAAATGACCCAATTATAAAACAGGGAAAAGATTTAAGTGGACATTTCATAAAGGAAAACAGACAAATTGCTAAAAAAAAAGATGCTCAACAGCATTAGTCATTAGGGAAATGCAAATTAAAAGTACAATGAGATACTTAATCTCATTAAGTATTAGGCCATCTATTAGGATGGCTAGTATTAAAACGATTAGACTCAATGTTGGGAAAGATACATAGAAATCAGAACACTCAGTCTTTGCTGATGAGAATGTAAAATGATACAGTCAATTTAGAAACAGTTTGGCAGTTTCTTTAAAAGTTTAACATAAAGTTATCCTAGAGTCCAGTAATTTGCTCCTAAGAATATAAAGAAATGAACACATACATTTACACAAAAGCATCCTTGTGAATCATAGCAGCTTTATCGTAGTACCAAACTGGAAATAATCCAAATATCAGCTGATGAATGATAAACAAATGTAGTAAAATACAAAGTATTTTTTTCTTTCTTAATATAAGAAATATTTATGTGCAATGTTATTTAGGAAAGGTAGGAAAGAAGAAAGAAAAATAAAATGAAGGGTGGGGATGGAAAGATGGAAGGCATAGGAAAGAAGGAAGAAACTACTAAAAAAAACTACTCATATTGTTTGGAGACAATTTTTCATGAGCTGAGGCTGATTGCCTTTGTTTCAGATCATCTCTTAAAGGATGACTGTTTAGCAAACAACTGAAAGATTGAGGTAGCGCCTTACCTTGGAGCAGAAGAATTATTTGCTTGATGTCCAGTTTAATAAACATAATGTCTCAAATAATGCCATTTGCAATGACATGGATGGACCTAGAGACTGTCATACAGAGTGAAGTGAGTCAGAAAGAAAAAGACAAATATCATATAATATCACTTACATACGGAATCTAGAAAAATGGTACAGATGAACTTATTTTAAAAACAGAAATAGAGTCACAGATGTAGAGAACAAACATGTATATCAAGGAGTGAAGAGGAGGTGGGATGAACTGTGAGACTGGGACTGACATATACACACTATTATATATAAAATAGACAGTTAATGAGAACCTATTATACTGCACAGGGAACTCTACTCAATGCTCTGTGGTGACCTAAATGGGGAGGAAATCTAAAAAAGAGTGGATATGTGTATAACTGATTCACTTTGTTGTACAGCAGACCCCAACAGAACATGGTAAAGCAACTATACTCCAATAAAAGTTTAAAAAAGGAACATGTCTCCAGGACAAAAGTTGAGTAGGTTCACTTACAGCTCATTACAAAAAACTAGGGTTTCCTAAGCTCAGGATTCCTCAATTTTAACATAAACCCTGTGCCTGTGCAGCACACACTTAGGCCCACTTGCATCACCCCTGTGGGACTGGAGGGGCACAGGGAATTGGCACAAACCTGAAGCTCCTGCTGCCTTCATTCTGTGAGTAATGAAGTCCTTTCTCCCTGACCCAGGAGGCACATGTCTTCAGTTAGTAGCCATGAAACTGTGGTGCATTAACTTTTTAGCTCACAATCAGGGTAAATTATCAGACTTTCCATAGCTATTGACATACAAACTACAACATGGATGAATTTCAAAAATATTGTGATAAGCAAAAAAATAATTGAAAGTGTTAATCACTCAGTCATGTCTGACTCTTTGTGACTCCATGGACTATAGCCCCCCAGGTTCCTCTGTCCATGGAATTCTCCAGGCAAGAATACTGGAGTGGGTAGCCATTCCCTTCTCCGGGGGGTTTTACCAACTCAGGGATCAAACACAGGTCTCCTGCATCGCAGGCAGATTCTTTATTATCTTAGCCATCAGGGAAGCCCAAGAAGCCAGATGCAAAAGACTACCATTTGGTTCCTTCCATTACATGAAATAGCCAGAGAAGCTAAATTCATAGAGAAAGAAATAAAATCAAGGGTTCCCTTGGGCTGAGAGTGAGAGAAAGACTGATCAAAATGAACATGAAGAAACTTTGGGGAAATGATAGAAATATTCTAAAAGTGGTTTGTAGTAATAGCAATGAAGTGTTAGTGTTAGTTGCTCAATTATGTCCAACTCTGCGACCCCATGGACTGTTAGCCCTCCAGGCTCCTCTGTCCAAGGAATTCTTTAGGCAAGAATACTGGAGTGGGTGGTCATACCCTTCTCCAGGGGATCTTCCCAACTCAGGGATCAAACCTGGGTCTCCTGCATTGCAGGCAGATTCTTTACCATCTGAGCCACCAGAGAAGGAATAGCTATACAAGACTACTAAAAAGCATTAAACTGTGTGCTTACAGTGGTTGAATATTTTTGGTAGTCAAATTATACCTCAATTAAACTGTTTAAAAAATACAAGAAGATACTATTTCACCCTCACTAAAATGGCTAAAATTTAAAAGACTAGAAGGACCACCCTAGTGATCCAGTGGTTAAAACCCAGCACTTCTAGTGCAGGGGACAGAGGTTCGATCCCCCTATGAACTCCTATGAACCCTATGCTGAGTGGCCAAGAAAAAAAAAAAGCTTATTCAATAATAAAACTGTTAAAAAAAATTAAAAAATAAATTTAAAAGATAAAGACTGGCAACAGCATGTGTCTGCAAGAATGTAAAACAATGGGAACACACATGCATTACCGGCAGGAGTATAAAATGGTGCAACCATTTTGAAAAACCTTGCACCAGTTTCTTGAAAAGTTAACATACACCAACCCTATGAGCCAGTAATTCTGCTTCCTGGATATCTACCCATGAGAAATTAAAATATCCAGCGTGCTCAGTCATGTCTGACTCTGTGACCCCCATAGACTGTAACCTGCCTGACTCCTCTGTCCATGGGATTTTTCCATGCAAGAATGCTAGAGTGGGTTGCCATTTCCCCTCCAGGGGATCTTCCTGACCTAGTGATCGAACTCGAGTCTCCTGCATCTTCTGCACTGGCAAGCAGGTTCTTTACCACTGAGCTACCTGGGAAGCTCTGATCATCAAAGATATGAACTTGAATGTCTATGGCAACTTCATTCATAATTAGTCTAAATTGGAAACCTACCCAAATATTCATCAACAGGTAAAGGGATGAGGGGCTTCCCTCAAAGCTATTCGGTAAAGAATCTGCCTGCAATGCAGGAGACCCAGGTTTGATTTCTGGGTTAGGAAGATCCTCTGGAGAAGGAAATGGCAATCCACTTCAGTATTCTTGCCTGGAAAATCCCATGGACAGAGGAGTCTGGCGGGCTACAGTTCCTAGGGTTGCAAAGAGTTGGACACGACTGAGCGACAAACACTAGACTAGACTCAGTTCAGTTCAGTTCAGTTCAGTCGCTCAGTTGTGTCTGACTCTTTGTGACCCCATGAACCACAGCATGCCAGGCCTTCCTGTCCATCACCAACTCCTGGAGTTTACCCAAACTCATGCCCATCGAGTTGGTGATGCCATTTAACCATCTCATCCTCTGTTGTCCCCTTCTCCTCCTGCCCTCAATCTTCCCAGCATGAGGGTCTTTTCCAGTGAGTCAGCTCTTTGCATGAGGTGTCCAAAGTACTGGAGTTTCAGCTTCAGCATCAGTCCTTCCAATGAACACTCAGGACTGATCGCCTTTAGGATGGACTGGTTGGATCTCCTTGTAGTCCAAGGGACTTCAAGAGTCTTCTCCAACACCACAGTTCAAAAGCATCAATTCTTTGGCACTCAGCTTTCTTCACAGTCCAACTCTCACATCCATACATGACCACTGAAAAAACCATAGCCTTCACTAGATGGACCTTTCTTGACAAAGTAATGTCTCTGCTTTTAATATGCTGTCTGCTGCTGCTGCTAACTATGCTGTCTAGGTTGGTCATAACTTTCTTTCTGAGGAGTCAGTGTCTTTTAATTTCATGGCTGCAATCACCATCTGCAGGGATTTTGGACCCCAAAAGAATAAAGTCTGACACTGTCTCCACTGTTGCCCCATCTATTTCCCATGAAGTGATGGGACCGGATGCCACGATCTTAGTTTTCCAAATGTTGAGCTTTAAGCCAACTTTTTCACTCTCCTCTTTCACTTTCATCAAGAGGCTCTTTAGTTCTTCTTCACTTTCTGCTATAAGGGTTGTGTAATCTGCATATCTGAGGTTATTGATATTTCTCCCAGCAATCTTGATTCCAGCTTGTGCTTCTTCCAGCCCAGCGTTTCTCATGATGTACTCTGCATATAAGTTAAATAAGCAGGGTGACATTATACAACCTTGACATACTCCTTTTCTTATTTGGAGCCAGTCTGTTGTTCCATGTCCAGTTCTAACTGTTGCTTCCTGACCTGCATACAGGTTTCTCAAGAGGCAGGTCAGGTGGTCTGGTATTCCCATCTCTTCCAGACTAGAGTAGACTAACGCTAATAAAACCACCACACACTACAAAGCCTTTTCTATTCTCCGAGCCCTTTTTGCCATTACATAATTAAATTTGGAAAACAAACAAAAAACAGCAATGTATTAGGTGGTATAACAGAGGCAGTTACAGGGTGGGACAATTGGAAAGGAGCACCTTGAGAGTCTGTTGAACTTCGAGGAGATCAAAGCAGTTAGTCCTGAAGGAAACCAGTCCTGAATATTTGTTGGCAGGACTGATGCTGAAACTGAAACTACAATATTTTGGCCACCTTATGCAAAGAATTGACTTATTGGAAAAGACCCTGATGCTGGGAAAAGTTGAAGGCAGGAGGAGAAGGGAATGAGAGAGGATGAGGTGGTTGGATGGCATCACCGACTTGATACACATGAGTTTGAGCAAGCTCCAGGAGTTGGTGATAGAAAGGGAACCCTGGCATGCTGCAGTCCATGGAGTCCAAAAGAGCCAGACATGACTGAGCGACTGAACTGAACTGAACCACCCAGTTAGACAAACTTCAAAGTCTGAGGGTGCAGTCCCCAAGACTGGCCTCGAAAATCGCAAGTTTCTTAAATCACCCTCAGGTTCTAGAATTCATTAGAATGACTCAGAACTCACAGAAAGCTATTACTCTCATAGTTAGAGTTTAATTACAGGGAAAGGATATAGATAAAATCAACCAAAAGAAGAGAAACATAGGTCTGAGTCTGACAGGATTTCAAATGTAAAGTTTTCACTGCCCACTCTCCATGTTGTCAAGATACTTTAATGTGCAATGCCTGTGGAGTACTGCCAACCAGAGAAGCTCATCTGAGTTTCAGGGTCCAAAGTTTTCACTGGAGCTTCACTACATAGGCATGCTTGACTGACTGATGGATCACCATGTGGGTGAACTCAGTCTCAGTGATACTGCATGATCTGAACCCCTCACCCTACGTCACATGGTTGTGACGAAGTCACATGCTTCTCCTGTGACCAGACCTTACCCTAAGGTTGTTAGATATGGCCAACCTTACCTAAAGCCTAGTGTGGCCAGCTCCTGCCCGACACAAACACACCCCTGTGACAGAGTGTCCCCCAGAAGCCGAGGGCAAAGGCTAGACTTTCTCTTTGCATAAAACCAAATTCTTAGTACACAGGACCTAACCCAGATGTAGGAGTCAGCTAGGGTTTATGGTTAGGACTGAGATAAGTTGAAGTGTTATTGAAGTCTATGAAAAATCTGGCAAAATCCGTACTGGATTATATGTGTATATATATACACACATATATACATATATATAAGTCATATCTTTACATATTTAAATATTAATGGCAATAATTTTTACCCCTAGACTTTTGTGTTATCCGGGCCACCTGTTTCTTCTTTTTCCTGTTACCCCCTTATGAATATTTCATGCTTTCCTAAAATTAGAAGGTTTTTAAGGGTTTGAAAGAAAAACTTGAACTGAAGGTTAAACACATACATTTCACTTTGAAGAAAGTAAAATAATGGCCAAAATCAGGTTCAGAAGTGTCTCTTTTTTTAGTAATCTATGCTCTAGTCTATATTGCTGTAGCTAATTGAGAATTGTCCAAGATGGGTTTTTGGAAATGTTTAATTTTACCTGATTTTTGTAAGATAGTCATTTAGCAAAAGAAGTTTTCAAATAATTTCTCATTTCAGCAGTAATAGGTAAGAAAAGAAGATCAAATCCCTGAACTATTTACTTAGATGAACAGAAATACCCTTTTTTGAAATAATGGATATGCAAGATTTAGTCATTAAAGGGTTAGGGTAAAATGAAAATCCTCTCAGTAATAGTCAAAATATGAGAAAATCTTTCAGGGAAATTAAACACTTGATCAAAAAGAGGAAAGGGTTATTGGTGAGAGCTGAGATTAAACATCAGAGTTTTCTGAGAAAAGACCTCAATTATAAGAAGCAGACAGTTAATAATATCCTCTCAGGGATCTGCTTTTCCTTAAGACATAGCTTTGGGGAGATACAATAGTTTGCTTTTCTTTTTGTTAAAATAGAAAAAGTGCCTCACCTTTGAAAATTGTGAAGAAAACTTTAAAATTTTGAAAAAAAATCAGAACCAAGAAGGAAAGAATTTAGAAGTATGCTTCCAGTGTAATCAAAGAGAAAGTACCACCCCAAATTAGGATCTGTGTGTGCATGCATGTTCAGTCCTGTCCAACTCTTTGCAACCCCATGGACTGTAGCCTACCAGGCTCCTCTGTCTATGGAATTTTCCGGGCAAGAATACTGAAGTGGGTTGCTATGCCCTCCTCCAGGAGAATCTTCCCAACCCAGGAATCAAACCCATGTCTACTGCATTGACAGGCTGATTCTTTACCACTGCGCCACCTGGGAAGCCCAAATTAGGGTCTAAGACGTTTTAAAGTATACTTCCATTAAATATTGTTTTGTAAACTGAAATATAGAGACAAATCAGAAGCAAGATAATAGAGATTCATACTTTTTGCATGAAACTAGCTAAGCACTTTTATGATTTGAGCACTCTGGCTCATAAGAAGACATGAATTCCTAAAATGAGTCAGTTATTTGAAGCCCTAACTCATCACGTGGCTCTAAAGAAAAAGAACCACTTTCTCATGCTGCATTTCTCTATTGGGAAGAGTGAGAATACTTCACAGTCAAAATGTTACCATCATTATCATTACCCATCATCATCATCAACACAACTACCACACACTAAGTACCAACGATGTGCAGGTGGTGTCCCATATGCTTTTCCATAGTTACTTAATTCTCATAAAGGCACTAAAGGTCAAAGTATTATTATCCCCACTTTTGAGAAAAATCAGGCACTCAGAGAATTACAGAGTCAGTAAGCAGCAGAGTTAAATTAAAACCTAGTTCTGTGGGCCTTTACACGTCTCCACTCTTCATTCCTACTGCTGCAGCTCAATGATTTAGTGGTTCCTGGGAGCAATGGTATCTGTACTGCAGCCAGTGTTTAGGATTGGTACTTACCACACTTGTATTCAGGATTAATTCAATGCCAGGAAGGGATCAGCCATGACTGTGGGCCTAAGGTTGACAGAAGATGAGCCCCACAACTCAATGGGGAATGTGTGAGGCAGATCATCTTAATGTGGTTATGAAAATAATTCTGCTGCAGTTTGGGTCCCAGCAGCAGGTTGACCAATTCCTGAACTGGGCTGAATGAACCATTAGGTCCTGAGCCAAATCTCTCTCACACTCTACCCCAACAGCACAGGTCAATAAGAGCTATTTGATACCTCAAAAAATTCAAAGTTCTTTCTATTATTATAAGTCCAGCATGCCTTCTCTTCTAGTATACTCTCAGGTAAGTATACAAAAAGTATTTCATTGATGTATTTAGTCAGAAGGCTTTGGTGGCAGGAGACAAAAATCTCGATTTTTGCCTAAGAAAACATAATCTATTGACTCACATGGCTAAATTGTAAGAAGCGCGAGGGCAGGATAGAGCTGGCCTGAGGAAAGACTGGATCCAAGGCTCCAGCACCATCAGAGTTGCCTCCCTGTCTCTTCACCATCAGAGTCCTCTCTTCAGTTCTTCAAGGGAGGCACTGGTGGCTGCAGGCTCACACTCTCAGAGGGCCGCAGGCAGAACCGAGAAAGTGTGTGAATCTCTATAGCTTCACTTTGGAAAATCCTAAGAAAGAGTTGTGATGTTTCAGTTTGGGTCATGTGCCAATCTCATGAGCCAATCTCTGGGGCCAGGGATGAAATCACATAAAAATAAGGTCATTGAGACCAGGGGTTAGAGAGCAGCAAAAACGGGAGTCTCCCCCAGAGAAGAGGAGGACACCCATGTTGACATCAGAATTACCAGCAGAGTCTCTAGTCCTGAAGAAGGTCATGGCAACCCACTCCAGTATTCTTGCCGGAAAAGTCCCATGGACCGAGGCGCCTGGCGGGCTACAGTCCATGGGGTCGCAAAGAGTTGGACACCACTGAGCGACTAATACTTGTCTATCCAAGGATCATATTTGAAGCAGGGGCTAGGCACTGAAGTTGGCCTGAAGGTGAAACATTACATGACTCAAAGTCATCCTTGAAAAATTTCTAAAATGGGTACATTGGGGAAGAGGAAGAGGAATAACTAATGAGGCGGGGATCAAAAGACTAAGTGGCAGCCGGGAGCCCCGTGAACAGAGCGAGTGTAGGAAAGCAGCGAATTGGAGGGAGCAGCAGAGACTGACCGGTAGCCAGGCTGATAAGGTTGACAGACGGATGCACCTCTGGATGGACAACCTGAGAAGGCGCCGGAGAATGTCGCGCTGGTTCTTTCCGCTTTTCCCTTTCGAAGTCAGGATTTTGCCTTTTCCGTGGAGCCCAAGAGAAACTGCTGGCACTTTAGCATAAGCTAAGATTTCCCACTAGGGAAGGAAGATCAACTCAGTTCTGAGAAGGGAGGAAGCAAGCACCCCATCACCATGACGCCTTCATTCTCTCCCATACGAGTCTTTGGCGCCAAACCCAGCCCTTGCCTAACCACCTCTTCTCCTTTCTAGCATGGTGGCCATTTTGACAGTTTGACAGAATAGACTGGCATCTCCCAACTGCCGGCTCCCCATCTGGAACACTGCCGTGTTCTGCGTTGCACCATGATCCTGGAAGTGCAAACGGCAGTCGTTTTTGCAGTGATTGTAGTCCTCCCTGCTTGTCAATGTCATACTCGTATTTTTTCCTGGGAAAACGCCGGTAGGAGACCAGCCACCGGAGCTGATGTAGTATCTTGCTTTGATTTCACCCGGAAAACCTCCAGAAGGAAAAAAAAAAAAAACTAGAGAAAAAAATAAATATTCTTAAGGGGGTGGGGGGAATGGGGGCATGGAAGAGACACATTTAATGAGCTTCAACGTGTTCTCGCTGTGATATGTATGACATCACTATATTTTTTCTGAAAATCTTGTTACCTCTTGTCTTTTAAGTATGTCTATGAATGTAGTTGCTTATTGCTTGAATAAAATTGTTGATAAAGGAAAAAAGCTATCAGTCAAATGGGTATATAGTTATAATTCTTAGTCACAATAAGTATTAAAAAACACTGAGTTTGATTAGAGAACAAACTAAGTGTCTATAACTGATGTTTGGGCATTCAAAGGAGCTTGCTTTTAAGACAGTCATCACATCCCTTCCCAAGAATGGGAGATGCAGAGAAAATTCTAAATGTGTCCTTCGTAACCACAAGGTACACTCTATTTTTTTTTAAATAGGAATCTTCTTTCACTTTCATGCATATCAATAAAATCATTTGTTGTGACAAAAGAGATAGGTCAAAGTACATAGCACAGAGTCTGATCGTAGAATGTGCTCAATAAATGTTTGCTGGATTGAAATCCAAATCTTCCTTGAAAGTAGAAAATGTTTTTCATTTGGAGTGGCATTTCATGTTGAGGCCCCTCTAGACAGCAATCATTTTCTGTTGTCTTGGGTTTGGTCACCTGAAGGTCAGTGGAATCACATGTGACAGAAGTTTCTCACAGCATGGGTTTTGTGACAGGAGTGGCAGTGTGAGGGGTATGAAATGACCTAGGATGGCTTGTGAAGCCTGAGTTTCTGCCAAAATTAGCCACGAAGCTCTAGGCTTCAGTTTCCTCACTGGCAAAATCAGGATGCTAATATGTCCCCACTGATAGGGCTGTTGGGGAGGAATTACATTAGACAGCATATAGCTAACAAGCTAGCTTGTCTTAAGCTCTAAAATAATGGGATTTCTTTCCTTTCTGGAAAAGGATTACATTGTGCCAAACCTCAGAACACCAATACTCAGAGAGTCTGGAATGCCCACTGACACATCTGGCATGAAATGATTAAAGCAGCAGCTTTTGACTCAAGAGCAGAAAGATGGCATGCAGTTTTTCATTGCCTTTTCCTTAGGCAGGCAGAGCTATCTTCTCAGTTTCTAACAAGTTGCCAAATTATAAATATATTGAATTGTGCCTAGTGAGAGAAAAATTATTTTTTGACTTGGATTTATGTGCGTGCATGTGATGCAATGTTGGTGGAGACAGCTATTGAGTTAGAGAAGCACGTGTTTATTTTGTTTTAAATTAATTTATTTATTTTCGTCTGTGCTGGGTCTTCACAGCTCCAGGCGGGCTTTCTCTAGTTGTGGGAGTGGGGCTACTCTTTGTTGTGGGGCACGGGCTTCTCACTGCAGTGCCTTCTCTTGTTTCGGAGCACAGGCTCTAGGGTGCAGGCTTCAGAAGCTGCAGCACATAGGCTCTATAGGGTGGGTTTAGTAGTTGGGGCACATGGGCTTAGCTGCTCCGTGGCATGTGGAATCTTTCTGGACCAGAGATCGAAGCCGTGTCCCCTGCATTAGCAGGTGGATTATTATCCACTGTACCCCTTGGGAAGTTCCAGCATGTGCTTTTAAAAAGCATCTTGGACACATTGCTGACTGCTACATATATTCATTTGTTCATTCATTTACACTTTATAACTTGTTCTACAAATAATTTTTTTTAATGTTTTACAGCTTAAAGTTGAATTTCTTCCTTTCCCAACACTGGTATTAACCTCTTTAACCTTTCCTAATTGATTGCTCCAAATTAGTAAACTTTTCATTATAAAGTAGCTTGTATATATATGTGTAATACATATTATGATTATACCATTTGATACCATTAATACCCTTCTGGCCCACAGAAACCCAGATGTGGCATAAATTTTCATAGCACATGGCCCCCAGAAAATACCTGGCCTGAAGATGTAAGCCAACATGGGATTAATTTGAAGTAATTCAATCTCTTAGAAACATTGTCTTATATAATTGCCTTAACATTATAGTACTGATTGGTTAATTTGGATAGAAATGATTTTTTTTGATAAGTGTAAATTAGAATCCTGTGCTGATTTTGCAAAAGAGATAAGGTTATTCATTTCATTTTAATGACCTTTCAGGACTCTAGTTCAATTGTCAGTGAAATATAAGACTGCCCAGTAAATTGACACCCAGGCTTAATGAGTTTCTTTGGGGGAAATTATTAGTAGATGGCTAAGCCTAAGCAACAACCTTCGCTTTAAAAAACATATATCATGTGATATTTCTTTTCTTGGGCCATGCATTTCATATCATTGTACAACTCTGGAGTACACATTCCCTAGAACAAATGGAACACTCTTGGTTGTTAAATACATTAAAACACCTGCACACAGCAAGGTCCAGGATGAATATCCAAACTCTACCTAGAAGATGGTGTAACACATACCCAGTGAAACCAGTTATCCCAGTTGAACATAGACACTGTGAATCTAATACATCCACCAGAATACAGGACAAGCACATGAAGATATATTAAAAAGTTTAGGAAATAAGAGACATTTGAAATTTGTCAAACTTGAAATTTGACAAGGCTATGACCTAGCCACTCAGTATACTAGATCCTACCACCTCTTTGCCTTGTTCACATTTCTAATCAGAGAAGTAGCAAGTGAATTGTAATTTGTTTGCCAGAGTGAGAGTGAAAGAGTGGAGTATTCAAGGAAGAGAGATTAGTATATATATATGTGTGTGTGTGTGAGTGTTTCTAAAGAGGATGAGGGTACCAAACATAAAGTCAAGTTCAGGAAGTTAAAAAGAAATTGCTACCTTCTTCAGTCTTAATCATTTTAAAAAGAAAGCTATGTGGAAGAGAGACGATGAGAGCACACAATTATTGAATACTAGGCACTCCTCTCGGAGAAGGCAATGGCATCCCACTCCAGTGCTCTTGCCTGGAAAATCCCATGGACAGAGGAGCCTAGGGGCTGCTGTCTATGGGGTCACACAGAGTCAGACATGACTGAAGCAACTTAGCAGCAGCAGCAGCAGGCACTCCTCTGACTCCTACTGTATATTTATATTTTATCTCATTAAATTGTTATGACTACCTGAGAAGTACCTATCATTATCCTACTTTTGAAGGGAAAAAAAAACACAAACAACCCTGAAGTTCAGACAGGTTCAATGACTTGCCCAAAGTCCCCCAATTTATAAGTGGCAGGGCTAGGGTTTGAAGCTAGGCCTGGTCCAGTTCTTTTCTTTTCTTGTTTTTAAATTGAGATGTAATTGAGATATAACTGTACAACTTTAAGGTGTATGACATTTGATTTGATACATTTGCAATACTGCAATATGATTAGCTGCTGCTGCTGCTATTGCTGCTAAGTCGCTTCAGTCGTGTCCGACTCTGTGCGACCCCATAGACCTACCAGGCTTCCCCATCCCTGGGATTCTCCAGGCAAAAACACTGGAGTGGGTTGCCATTTCCTTCTCCAATGCGTGAAAATGAAAAGTGAAAGTTAGCTAACAATTCTATCATGTCACATAATTATAATTTCTTTTTTTTTTGTAAGAAAAATTAGGATTAGTCTCTTAGCAACTTTGAAGTTTATAGTACAGTATTGTTGACTACAGTTACTATTGACTATAGCTACATTGGGCTTCCCTGGTGGCTCGGTGGTAAAGAATCCGCCTGCAATGCAGGAGCTGCAGGAGACATGGGTTCAATCCCTGGGTCAGGAAGTTCCTCTGGAGAAGGGAATGGCAATCCACTCCAGTATTCTTGCCTGGAGAATCCCATGGACAGAGGAGCCTGGTGGGCTATAGTTCATAGGGTCTCAAAGAATCAGACATAACTGAAGCAACTTAGCACGTGTGCATAGTTACATTAGATCTCCAGACTTATTTACCTACTGGTTGCAAGTTCATAACCTTAAACAACATCTCCCCAATTCTCCAATTTCCCAGCCCCAAGTAACCACCATTCTATGCTCTGATTCTGTGAGTTTGGCTGTTTAGGATTCCACCCATAAGTGAGATCATGTAGAATTTGTTTTTCTCATTCTGACTCATCTCGCTTAGTATAATGCTGTCAAGGTCCATCCAGGTTGTTGTAAGTGTCAGGATTTTCTTCTTTCTTGTGGCCAAATAATATTCCATTGTATATATATTTACACACCACATCTTTATCCATTCATCCACTGACAGACACTTAAGTCGTTTCCATATCTTGGCAATTGTATTGCTGTGATAAACAAGAGAATGCAGCTATCTTTTCAGTAACTCATTTTCATTTCCTTTGGATATATTTCCCAATGTAGGATTGGTAGATTGTATGCTAAGCAGGATTTTTGCAAACAGGGAGATGTTGATAATATAGCTACTCTCTGAAATATTTTCTCTGAAAAGAGTGAAAATGCTGCCTACTGAGGTATCTCACACCAAACATGATTCTGAGTTACACCCAGTCATGGTTATAAAAGGCAAGCTGAAGCCATTAATGTGTTAACTCTTTTGTGGAGAGTGACTTTCCAATACCAGAAAAGTGTACTGAACAGAACTGAGGTGAAATTGTTCTTGTACTCTATTCAGAGAAGGATTTTTGTTTAAGTTTCTTTGGTAAACTATTTGATAGAAGAAACTGAGGTACAGCATTTGTTCCTATAGTACAGTTTTAGAACTAAAAAACAGCTTCCATCACCCAAGTGTTTCCCTGCCAATATAAAACACAGTGCAGGGAAACTGTGAACAGCAAGATTCACAGAGGGGGTTGCCTCTGTAGAGGTGACCTTATTCTGATATATAGTCCAGAGGGCCCAGGTTTCCTGCCCCTGGCTCCACAGCTGCTTTCCCTGCTCTTCTCCTGCAGCACCCTTCCCCCACTCTGCGACAACCGATTCCATCAGACATTTATAAGCTATTTATAGTGCACTGAGAGAACACACAGGGTCACAAAATAGATAGAAATTTGGTAACTATTTTAATATTGAATCTTTTGACCCCTCCTTCATGTCACGTCTAACACCCTGTCTCCCTTCCCCAGAGTCAAGGTTTTCTCAATCATTTCTAGCCTCCTTTTCTACTGAACTCAGGTTTCCTCTCTCAGGCCCAGAGTCCTGGCCTCAGGGAAAGCAATCTTGTCATTTAAATCTCAGATCTCTCCCTGCCCCTAGTCCCAACCAATCTATTAGTGTAGCCATTTCAACCTGGTTTTCCACAGCCAGTGCCATGCTAGAGCCAGCTCATACTGTCTTGAAAGAGATGATTGTACAATTTTCAGGAAATTTGCAAGCAAGGTATGGTTGTTATTAAAAATTACATACACTTACAATTAAGAAAATTATATAAAAATAAAGATAATAAATAACAAAAACTCATCACTTCTTATTTTTACTACATTTTACTATTTTTTATGTGATTAACATTATTTACAGCTATTATATCTGTATGGTAGAAATTCTACAGAACAGTGTGCCACTGGGCATCTCTTCCCATCTGAGATCAATGACATCACACTGGTAGCTTGAAGTTTGACATGGTGAAGTATTTACATCACTGCTACAAATCAGGGTTCCTCCTACCATACTCTCTGAAAGCAGCTGTGATGTATTTACCAGCATTATATTATGCAGGTCAATGGGAAAACCCACCTATTCTCTCTACAGTGTCTGAAGAAAACCACAGAGCACTACATTTTGTAATGAGTTTAAATTTACAGTGGTCCATTTCAGTGGGAGCCTCAGTGCCGCTCTACAATCTTACTGTGATTTTCTGATCAGTTTTCTGTGCTATTCTCCGTACTTTTTTTTACTTTCTCTGCTTCCCTCCAGCATCTAACCCTCCCCCTCCTTCCTCTCAAAGTAAGTGAAAGTCGCTCAGTCATGTCTGACTCTTTGTGACCCCATGGACTTCTCCAGGCCAGAATACTGGAGTGGGTAGCCTTTCCCTTCCTCTCAAAAGACTACTTAAATTCCTACTTCACAGAGAAAACAGAAGCCATCCAAGAAATGCTGGTTTAACTTCCTGGCTCCAAATCTTCAAGTTAACTGTGTGTGCGCCTTGCCTTTTCCTCTTAAAATAAGATAGGTATCCCTCCCTCTAAGGCTTATTTTCCCATCTGAGTCCTGGTCCCAGATGCTTCTGCCTCTTCAGGAGCTTCCTTTTCTTCTTTATCCTGACATCTGTGTCTTGTACTTTCCTTTCTCTGTTGTCTCATCTCTTCCAGTATTTTAACTCCTATAGCTCTGTCCCATCTAAGCAAACAAATATTCTCAGTCTCACGCCTTTCTATACCTACTGCCTTACCTCTTCCTTTCACTTCACAGCCAGACTTGAAAACATTCGTCCAAACTCTTCTAGTCTACTTCCTTTTCTCCTTCTCCCCTCAACCTGTAACAAACTGATTTCCTTTGAAGTTCCACTGAAATGTGTTAATGCCACCAGTGGACTGCAAGTTACTAAGTCAAATAGCAAATTCTATGTCTTTATTTTACTTGATTTCTCTCTAACATTTGAACAGGTTTGACTCTCTACATTTGAATCACTCCCTCTTTGAAATTCCTTACTCCCTTGGTCTCTAGGACATCACCCTCCACTACTTCCCCTTATGCTTCTACAGCCACTACTTAATCTTTGAATTTTCCTTTCCTCTTTCTTTGGGGGTAAGGGAAGTATCTAGAAAAACAAATTTTCTTGATAAAAGCTGGGAGTGATTTTTCTGTATTACTCTTCTTCTGACTGTGATTATCATCAGCAGCAAAACAACCATCAGTCCTTCCAGACACAACTGGATGAGAGGAGGAGAAAAAAAATTCTAAAGTGTGTCTATATCATTAGAAAGTAGTGCAACCAAGGATGGAAACCAACACTTATTGATATTTATTGTTAAATGTCAGCATTATGTCAGACATAGGTCTTCTCTTGTGGCTCCGCTGGTAAAGAATCCACCTGCAATGCGGGAGACCTGGGTTCAATCCCTGGGTTGAAGATCCCCTGGAAATCCCACTGGCTACCCACTCCAGTATTCTGGCCTGGAGAATTCCATGGACTGTATAGTCCATGGGGTTGCAAAGAGTCAGACATGATTGAGCAAATTTCACTTTATGTTAGACTTTCATACATATATTCTCCTTCTTAATATTTACAGTTATACTACAAGGTAAATATTATCAATACCATTTTACAAGTGATAGAATTGTTTATGTTTTTTTTTTTTTAATCAGTACTATCTTTTTGTTGTTATTGGCTGTGCTGCATGGCTTGTGGGATCTTAGTTCCCTAACTAGGAATATTACTTTTTGTTGTTATTGGCCGTGCTGCATGGCTGTGGGATTTAGTTCCCCAACTAGGACTGAACCCAGGCCCTTGGCAGTGGAAAGAGCCGAGTCCTAACCACTGGGCCATCTGGGAATTCCCCTTACTTTTTTTTTCTTTTAAAATAAATTTGTTTAAACAGCCCACAACCTCTGGGCTAGTAAGTAGAAGAGGCAGAATTTAAACTTGCTTCTTCTGGCAGAGGGCTTCCCTGGTGGCTTAGACGGTAAAGCATCTTCCTGCAATGCGGAGACCTGGGTTTGATCCCTGGGTGGGAAAGATCCGCTGGAGAAGGAAATGGCAACCCACTCCAGTACTCTTGCCTGGAAAATCCCATGGACAGAGGAGACCATGGGGTTGCAGAGAGTTGGACACGACTGAGCGACTTCACTTCTCTTCTGACTCCCAGGAGAGTGCTCTTTCCAGAAATAGCCTACCTCCTCTCATCTGCTCTTAGTTTATAGAGATTCTGTGGAAAACAACTAAATGCTTCTTTTGCGTGTGTTAATTTTGGGGAGAAATGTCTTATCATCATTCAGGAGCAATGGGTTGGTAATCAGACTTGATGGCCTCCAGGGAAGACTTTCCAGCATGTCAGTAACTCACCAAGCACTTCGCAAGCAGGTTATTTTCAGCCCTGCTGTCTGAGAAACTATATTCTTGCCAGTGCATCTAGCAACAATTTCTAGGGGACAGACTCATAACAGTGAACTCAAAAGACTGGTATATAAAACAGACTGTAAATTTATATAAAAATAAAAATTCTGATATTCATATACTATGAGATATGAAATATCTCTATGAAATATATATGAAATATCTCTATGAAAATATGAAAATATCTCTAGGAAAAATTTAAAAATTTTTGTAAAGTAAGTTTTTTAAAATTTATTTTTAATTGGAGGATAATTGCTTTATAGTATTGTGTTGGCTTCTGCCATACAACAATGTGAATCAACCATAAGCATAGGTATGTCTACTCCCTCTTGAACCTCTCCACCAACTCCCTACCCGATTCCACCCCTCTAGGTATTAGCGCATATATATGGGATCTATAAAAACAGTACTGATAAGCCAATGTGCAGGACAGGAATAGAGATGCAGACATAGAGAACAGACTTTGGACACAGTTGGGGAATTAGAGGGTGTGATAGATTGAGAGAGTAGCATTGAAACAGATGTATTACCATATGTAAAATAGATAGCTAATGGGAAATGCTGTGTAACACAGGTAGCTCAACGTGGTGCTCTATGTAAAGTAAGTTTTTAATCCTCAAGTTATTAAGAAACTGAGCAAGGAAGCAGAGCCACGTGAGCTACATTGATTTCTTTCTTGCTGGAGCAATTGAACTATGCTCTTGCTAACAGAAGGGAGGATGGAGAACAAACGTCAGGTACCCTTTCCCTTTAGTTTAGGGAAGAGATCTCAAGGCAAGTTCACAGTCTGTGAGCCTCCAGGTTGACCATTCATCCCCTTTCTGCTTACATAATATGTTTTGTATCACTCAGATGATATAAATTTGGGCTGAAAAATAGCACAAATGCTAGCTTGTGACTACAAGTTTCATAGAAATGTTCTCTTCTCCTCCCTAGACCCTCAGAACTAGGGAAACTCTCCTTATCTTCCCTAGTGATGAGTGTTGGGGGAGTTACTTCTGGGTCATCCTATCCTGGGGTCTAGCCCTTTGAGTAGTCAGACACGACTGAGCGACTGAACTGAACTGAACTGAACTTACCATTTAGAGTAGCTTGGGTGTCTCATTAGCTGAAACTATGAAAAGTGCCTCTTAATTTCCCACTTTGAGCAAATATCCTCAGAGCAAAAGTAATTTTGGTTTTCAGCTACACACAGGATTCCTACCTTCACTTGGATTTTGGCCTGCTAATTTCTTACCTAATGGTAGGATGATTTAAAGAAGATAGTTAAAAACATATTTTATCCAGCATTTTCAGTGGTTTTTAGCAGGAAGAATAGTTCAAATAACCCATCCTCATAGTTCTAATATTAACATGTTAGTACTCAATAAAAGGTCACTGATATCTTGTCTAAATAGACTGAGGTGATCTACAAACATGGTCAGTCAAACCTGAGTGCCACAGAATTGGAGCTTGCTTAACAGTGTCTCTGAAAGTGTGCTCTGTCTGTATCCTTTGCCAGAAATGCAGATTCTGGACCCCATTCTAGACCTACTGATTAGAATCTGGAAGATCAACTCGTCTCTGCATTTTATAAGCTCTGCAGGTAATTATGAGCACTGAAGTTTAGAACTATTGAACTAAGTAAGGAATGGTTCTAAATTAGATCTCATACATTCTCAGAAATGCCTCTATTTCTAAAACCTTCTTACCTGGAATATGCATTAGCAAAGCATTCATTTATAAGAGAAAGATTATTTCTCAGCACATCTTATCATTTTCTTTATATTTTTAACACATATTCATAACAGATTCTTCATAGCATACTTAAATTACCATAAGGAGTGTATAAAACATTAAAAATCCTAAGAAGGCATGACAACATAGCCTTCATAACAATCTAAAAACTGGAAATCCAATTATCAGTTGGATGGGAGAATTTAGACCACCGACTATCATTTAAATCACAAACCTAGTCTTCCTAATCAGCATAAAGCCTTTTACAGCTGCAACAAAAATAAAACAGAAATAACACAAAAGGGACTTTCTTGATAGATGAAAGAATTATATAGTATATGGATTATATTCTTCTGTAGTAGTGTTTTTCTTTGTTTATTTAATGCCACAAATATAACCTTAATTTCTTTACTTGAAGTCTTATCCAAGAATTTATATTCATATAACCTCTGATTCCTGTGGAAGTCAGACTTTGGAAAGAACTACAAAAAATGATAATTTATTATAAAAGTATCCTTATTTGAGGATTTCTGCAATGCAGGAGACCCCAGTTTGATTCCTGGGTTGGGAAGTTCTCCTGGAGAAGAGATAGGCTACCCACTCTGATATTCTTGGGCTTCCCTGGTGGCTCAGATGGTAAAGAATCTGACTGCAATGTGGGAGACCTGAATTTGATCCCTAGGTTAGGAAGATCTCCTGGAGGAGGGCATGGCAACCTACCCCAGTATTCTTGCCTGGAGAATTCCCATGGACAAAAGAGCCTGGTGGGCTACACTCCATGGGGTCACAAAGAGTCGGACACGATGGAGCGACTAAGCACAGCACAGCATCCTTATTTGCACATGTTTTTTCTCCTCTTCAGTTCAGTTCAGTTCAGTTCAGTCGCTCAGTCGTGTCCAACTCCTTGCGACCCCATGAATCACAGCACACCAGGCCTCCCTATCCATCACCAACTCCCAGAGTTCACTCAAACTCATGTCCATCGAGTCAGTGATGCCATCCAGCCATCTTATCCTCTGTCATCCCCTTCTCTTCCTGCCCCCAATCCCTCCCAGCATCAGGGTCTTTTCCAATGAGTCAGCTCTTCGTATCAGGTGGCCAAAGTATTGGAGTTTCAGCTTCAACATCAGTCCTTCCAATGAACACCCAGAACTGATTTCCTTTAGGATGGACTGGTTGGACCTCCTTGCATGCAGTCCAAGGGACTCTCAAGAGTCTTCTCCAACACCACAGTTCAAAAGCATCAATTCTTTGGCGCTCAGCTTTCTTCACAGTCCAACTCTCATATCCATACATGACCACTGGAAAAACCATAGCCTTGACTAGACAGACCTTTGTTGGAAAAGTAATATCTCTGCTTTTCAGTTTCTCTTCTTAGTATCTGGAAATTCATGTGGATAGATATGTGACAACATAGCATAGAAATATTAATGGTAGGATTTGAGAAGTGTATATATGGGTATTCATGGTAATAATATTCTTTCAACTTTGCTTTATGTTTGAAGATTTTCATGACCAAATATTTCTGATAAAAAGCTCATAGGCACATACAGCTAGTCCCTGCACGCTGGTCAGTGATGACTTTATCACAGCCCTGCAGTGCCACATTTCTCCCTCTCCTGAGAGCATCCTTCCCCTCCCTTGTTCGCCTGACCAAAGCCTATACTTTGTTTAAGACTCAGTTCAAGGATCAGGACTTGGGACTTCCCTTGTGGTCCAGTGTTTAAGAATTGGCCTTCCAGTGCATGGAGCAAGGGTTAGATCCCTGAACAGGGAACTAAGATCCCACAAGTCATGGGGCAGCTAACCCCATACTCTGCAACTGTACTCAGCCCCCACATCCTGGAGCCCCTGCCCCTCTTGAGTGCTGTAACTCCTGAGCCTACATCCTGCAATGAAAGATCCCATGTGCTACAACTAAGATCTGATGCAACCAAACGAATAAATATTTTTAAAAGAGCAACAAGCAATGCTACCTTCAAGAATTAAAAAAAAAAAAAGAGAGATCTGGACTTTTTTAATACCCCCGACTCAACACAGATCTGGTCATCACTTCATTCTTCTGTACCATACCTTACACACCCCACATACTTGGCCTAAATCAACACACATAGTTCTCTTGCAGTTTTAGAGGTCAAAAGTCCAAAATCAGTTTCACTGAGTCAAAATCAAGGTACTGACAGAGCTAACTCCTTCTGGAGGTTCTAGTAGAGGATCCATTCTGTTCAGTTCAGTTCAGTCACTCAGTTGTGTCCGACTCTTTGCAACCCCATGGGCTGCAGCACAGTAGACTTCCCTTCCATCACCAAGTCCTGGAGCTTACTCAAACTCATGTCTATTGAGTCGGTGATGCCATCCAACCATCTCATCCTCTGTTGTCCACTTCTCCTGCCTTCAATCTTTGCCAGGATCAAGGTCTTTTCAAATGAGTCAGTTCTTTGCATCAGGTGGCCAAAGTATTGGGGTTGCTTTACCTTTTTTGGCTTCTAGTGGCCCCCTATATTCCTTGGCTTGTGGCCTCCTTCTCCATCTTCCAAGGGCATCTCCAATCTCTGCTTTTAGAATCACATTGCCTTCTCTGTGTAGTAAAATATTCCTCTTCCCTCCTCATAACTATTATGACACTTATGATTATTATATTTAGGGTCCACAGGGATAATCTAGGTTAATGTCCCCATCTCAAAATCCTTAACTTAATCATATCTGCAAAATCCTATGTAATATTCATAGGTTTGGGGCATTAGAAATTTGATGTCTTTGTTCAGCCTGCTAAATTGATTTTTTGGTGTAAGAATTTAACTTACAGGCGTGGTTAATTTATTCTGAAAGTCTACAATGTTCTTACTTTTTAATATTCTTTATTTAACTTTTTTTTCTTGGTACATGTAAGGGTATGAACAAATAATAATATAAACATCACAAACAGTAAAAGTACAAGACTGGATCAAATGGACATTTCAAAATATTTTGAAAATCATGAGCCTGAAAATACAGACAGAATTTTAGAGCCAGGATTTATATTAGACTATGTCCCCTCCCATTCTTTGCCAAACTTAACACAAATATCCCTTCACAGGTGCAAACCCTAGAGCCATATTTAGTCTATGGGATTTCACCCACAGTTGATTGGATAAGGAATAGACACATCAGCCTGGGCCAATCAGATTCTTTCTTTCATGAAATTCAGAATTTTGTATTTAGAGATGATTTATAATCAATCTTGGCTAGCACCTAACTCAGATAGCAGTCCCTTGGCACACACATGAGAAAGCAGAGAAAGAGGTCTACAGAGTATGGAGAAAGAAATGAGAGGACGTATGGTTCACAGAGAAAGAAACAGAGTAGGTGGTTCTGGGCTGTTTCCAGGTGCTAGTTCTTCATGAAGTGCAATGGTATATTGTATTCCTCTGTTTCTTGAAATAGTCCTATGGTCTACAACTCTCTCGATGTTCTTCTCTCTCTCTTATATTTTTCCTTTCTTTTCTTCTTTACTCGCTTCAGCTAAAAATATTATGACAGAGTAGAATCTTTAGTGGTGCACTCTATTCTGGTATTAGAACAGAGACAGTGGTTGTGGATTTATGCTCCAAAACATAGAAATTTCTTGTATCTTACATTTAATGAAAAATTAATCCACATTGGAAGGGTAAAACTATTTTACAATGATTTCTAAGTAAAATTGCACATTTGAGGGATAAAGTCAGGATACCAATTTATAGGGAAATTCTTTTTGCTACTTTTATTTTTTATCTTCTAATACCATACTCTGCACTCATTATCTATAGGTTATGATGTTTAAAAAAACCCATTTCTCTATAGTTAAGTGGATTTTTGTTTTCCTTTGCTCTTAAAAAATGAATTCAGATTTGAAAAATCTGAATTTTGATGCTTTCTTTATATCTAGAGATTATTTCAAAGTTTAGCGGTCAGAGGAAAAGCTTTCTCTAATTTTTATGCCTTCATTTTGATTTTCATAAGAGGTAATTTTTTGAAATTGTTTTTTTCTTTTCTGCTTTGAACACTAATTAGGCACAAAAGACAATTGAATTATTGCCTCACGTATTAACCTTTATGCTACTCCTGCTGCTGCTAAGACGCTTCAGTCGTGTTCGACTGTGCAACTCCATAGACGGCAGCCCACCAGGCTCCCCCATCCCTGGGATTCTCCAGGCAAGAACACTGGAGTGGGTTGCCATTTCCTTCTCCAATGCATGGAAGTGAAAAGTGAAAGTGAAGTCGCTCAGTCGTATCCGACTCTCAGCGACCCTCCTCCATCCATATTATTTTCCAAGCAAGAGTACTGGAGTGGGGTGCCATTGCCTTCTCCGATTAACCTTTATACTTGTAATCTATTATGAATAAATGAGTATCTCTGCCTGGAAACCAAAATGGGATCTCAGGTTTGTCCCATGAAGCTTTGTGAGATATTAAAAGCAATAGCAAACAAAACTTAAAAATTTAAAATCTCTTTACTTTTGTTATTGTCTCAAAGGCTTGTATAATGTAGAAATTCTTCTGCATATTTGATAGAACAATATAAAACCACTGCATATTTATTATTTTTGACTTATAACAATGGCAACTGCATATTGTTCAACCTAAAAGCTTCCTTGTTTAATCATATATAATTTTGGTCTGTTTGAGAAATTCTTTCCATTGTTTTGTTTGTATTATCTATCTGTTCTTGGACATTTTCTATTTGGTGAAATGTTCATGGCTATGAAATGTAGTTTTTGTTCTTAGCAGTGAAATGAACAAGTTTTTTTATTTCTCTTTTATATTATAAAATAATTTTTTAATATAAGCCATATGTGTTTGTGTAGACTAAATTCTAAGAGATTACTTTTGTTTTAAAACCTTTCTTTCTTAGACAGTTCTCCAGTTTTTGCTTCCTTCTCTGTGCTTGAATGAGGGACATCTGTTTCTGTTTTCAGTGTTCTTTGGTTACAAGATGAACTAGTATATCAAAGTTCTCCTCCTTCAGCAAGGAAAGAATGCTTTAGTTTTATTTTTTATTTCCTTTGATTTATTTTCATTGGTTTAAGAATGACAAATATTGTACAAAAAGGATGATCTGCTCCCTGAAAAAATTTAAACAATAGGAAGCACAAAGTGAAAGCCCCCCTTTCATCTGCTTTATTTCTACTCCCTAGTTGGTGTGAATGTGAATCCTTTCAGACTTTTTCCTATATATATATATACATATGTGCACATATGAAAGTATGTATGTGTATGTCTGTATTATCAGAAATGAGGTCATACTAAAAAGATCAGTATAAACCTGAATTTAACCCATTAATAAATAGTGAAAACATTTCCAGGTTGGTATATACAAATCTACCTTTATTGACTACAATTGTATGAATGTGTCATAATTTATCTTGCCACTCTCCACTGAAGGAGATGTAGATAATTTCCAATATTTTGCTGCAACAGCAAACATTGCAATGAACATTGAGATACCTCTCTATTCTTTCTATTCCAGAGGTGGATTTAATGGAGTCAACAGTCTATATTGCTTAAACTTTTCAAAGGTGCTACCAAAATTGCTCTCCATGGAGGAACTGTACCAGTTTAAACTTCTCTCAATGTTGTATCAAAGTACTCTTTTTCCCTCTACTGTTGCTTTTATTAGAAACTATCAATCTTTAACATATTTCCTAGCCTGACAGGTACAAATTGGTATATCACTGTAATTTTTCTGTATTGTTTTCCTAACCACTAGTGAGATTAAGCATTTTTTAAAATTTTTATTTAATTTTGGCTGTGTTGGGTCTTGGTTGCCACACATGGGCTTTCCCTAGTTGCAGTGAGCAGGGGCTATAAGTACGCAGGTTTCACATCGAGGTGGCCTCTCTATTGTGGAGCCTGGGCTCTACGGCACACGGGCTTCAGTAGTTGCAGCATATGGACTGAGTAATTGTGGCTCCTGGGCTCTAGAGCACAGGCTCAATAGTTGTGGCACAGAGGCTTAGTTGCTCCATGCATGTGGGATCTTCCTGGACCAGAGATTGAGTACTTCTTCACCACTGAGCCACCAGGGACACCCAAGATTAAGCATTTTTAAAGTATACCTGTTGATCATTTGTTTTTGTTTTTTTTTTTTTTTTGCTATAAGTTGCCTATTCATAACCTTTGTTAGTTATCTATTACTGCATTACATTACTGCAAATTTAATGGCTTGAACAACACACATTTATCATCTCATAGTTCTGTGGGTCAGGGTCTGGCACAGCTTAACTGAGCCCTCTACTTTAAGTCTCTTTACAAGACTATGGTTTCATCTGAAAGTTTAACTAAGGAAGGATCCACTTCCAAGCTCCTGTGGTTGTTGGCCGAATTCAATTCCTCAGGAACTGTTCAAATGAGGGTCTCAGTTCCTTGATTTCTGTTGGTCAGAAACCACTCTCACTTCCTTACTATGTGGGCCTTTCTAACACGGCAACTCAATTCATCAGAGTGTGTGAGCCGAGAAGCAATAGACAGCTAGCAAGACAGAGGTCACCGTCTTGTGGAAGCTAATCACAGAAATGATTTCCCATCATCATTGCTGTATTTTATTGGATCCTGGCACGTGTAAGAGATTACACAAGGGGTGTGTGTATCTGGAGACAAAGATTATTGTAGACCATTTTAGAGGGGGAAGTGGCAACCCTCTTAGGTATTCTTGCCTGGCAAATTCCATGGACAGAGGAGCCTATAAGGCTATATAGTCCATGAGGTTGCAAAGAGTTGGACAACTGAGCATGCATGCACCACATATTTTTTGCCCATTTTTCAGTAGGGCTATGTGTCTTTTATTTATTGATTAGCTAGAGTTCTTCTTCTTTTTTTTTTTTTAATATAATGGGTGCTGCTGCTGCTGCTGCTGCTGCTCAGTCACTTCAGTCGCGTCCAGCTCTGTGCGACCCCATAGACGGCAGCCCACCAGGCCCCACTGTCCCTGGGATTCTCCAGGCAAGAACACTGGAGTGGGTTGCCATTTCCTTCTCCAATGCATGAAAGTGAAAAGTGAAAGGGAAGTCGCTCAGTCGTGTCCAACTCTTCGAGACCCCATGGACTGCAGCCCACCAGGCTCCTCTGTCCATGGCAAGAGTTCTGGAGTGGGGTGCCATCACCTTTTCTGATATAATGGCAAGAATTCTTTATATTCTACAGATATATTTGCGTAGTGGTGGTAGTGATAGTGGTGTATGTCTGTATGTGTGTGTAGACAGAATAATTTCTTCCAGGACTAGCTATTTAACTTTTATTTAGTTACTCCTTTCCTTTATAGCTTCTGAATTTTGTTTATTCTTTAAGAAGTTCATTCTGTCCCCATACTTTTTAGATTTTATATTTTCTTATAATACTTTTTAGTTTTGTTAAAATATATTTAGATATTTAAGTCAAATGGAATTGATTTTCCTATGATATGTAAGTGAAAAATCTACTTCGCCAAAAGAACAATTTACCTAGCATCATTTATCAAACAGTTTATTTTATTTTTAAGAATTAAGTTCTTTTTAAAGGTTTGTATATGTATATCTAATTTGTTCATACAATGGGATGATATACTAACAGTTTTTGATTATGTTTTAATTTTTTTGTGAGATGTCCTCTAATGTTAGTACTAAGTACTTTCAACCATTTAACTAAATGTATTTTGGAAAGATAATGGCTCTGGGTTATTCTGTCTCTGATAGTTACATCTGTGCACCTGGGGTAAGTTACTTCCCCTTTTCTTCTACCTCTGATTAACTCCAAATATACCTCTTTGGGGCATTTATTTTCAGTTGTTAGTTACTGTGTAATTAGTCTGTCTCCTCCCATTAAACCATAAGTTCCATAGACTAGGTACTTCTTTGATTTTGGTTTATTCTTGAATTCCCAGTTCTTATCTGAGGGCTTAGCACATAGTAGATGCTCAAAATAATTTTTTTGGTAAATATATACATGCATACATTATTGAATAACTGAATGTCATTTAACCTCTTTGGACCACTAATCTGTCCATCTATAAAATGAAGAAATCATGGCAGATGAATTCATTCATCCATTCAAAAACTTTTTATGTGCCCACTGAAAGGTCTGTAGTCCCCTTCAGAGAGGCAAAATACAATGGAAAAATATACCTAGAACATGTATTATATTTGTTCATATCTATCCATTTATCTCTCTCCTTTCTATATATAAAATTTCTTTTTACTATAAATGTTAATTATCATTGGGCTATTATTAAATTCCCTTTAATGTTGAATAAATTATTAAATATGAAAAAATATTTTAATCCTAATAAATTATACTGTGAGTAGCATTATCATAGTTGATTTTTTTGAAATGTGTCCATTTATATTTTAAGAAGTGTTATAGATTTACGAATGTAGTTGGGTTAGCTTTATATTTTTTTCTTTTTATTTATAGTGAACTCTTCGTGTTTTCTTTGTAAATGAAGCTGATAACATGAATATAACAGATATAAAGTGTTTATATTTGTTGTGTCTCATTTATTTCTTTCTCATTCTGCAGTTCTGTAATTGGAGCTGCAGAGTGTTATATTTTATTTTCTGCAGGCTACTGCTTGCTCTTTTTCTTAGTGTACCTTAGTGAAAATGGGTTTTGCTTCCTCAAATAGAAAAATTTTAAAGAAAAACTGTTTTCACTCTTCATAAGGAAGGTTCACTGTTTTTGCTGTTTCATTTATTAAAGCTGCCTTTTCCATCCAGTATTTTTCAATATATTAACAGACAACAGTATTTCTTAAAATCTTCCAGTATTTGATATTTGAGTGACATTCATTAATTTATGTAAACTATCTGGTTTGGATAATTATATTCATTTCATGATAATTTACTTTATCAATAAAATTCAGCAAGAAAAGGCTTAAACAATGATCTATAAAAACAGCAATATGTTCGCCTTCATGTACTGAAAATGCTATCATAAATAATTTTTCCAGAATTTTCTAATGACCTTTCAATAACTAAAAACTATTCAGCACTTGAGCACTTATTTTCTATAAGATTATATATTTAGTACTGATGATGATGGGTAAATTAAATGACCCTTTCTTATAAGTATCTTGTTGCTGCTGCTGCTAAATTACTTTAGTTGTGTCCGACTCTGTGCGACCCCATAGACGGCAGCCCACCAGGCTCCGCCATCCCTGGGATTCTCCAGGCAAGAACACTGGAGTGGGTTGCCATTTCCTTCTCCAATGCATGAAAGTGAAAAGTGAAAGTGAAGTCGCTCAGTAAGTGTCTGACTCTTCGTGACCCCAAGGACTGCAGCCTACCAGGCTCCTCTGTCCATGGGATTTTCCAGGCAAGAGTACTGGAGTGGGGTGCCATTGCCTTCTCCAGTATCGTAAACAAGTAGAAAAAAAGCACAGCTGAGAATGATTTTGACCCACTGACCTCTGCAACCTACTCACAGCACTCTCACTGCATCTCTTTCTGTAAACTACTGGTGTCAGTATATTCTGAATAGCTCAGAGCATTTCCTTGAGAGCAGTCCCTCACCTGCCTATGACCCTTTATTCACCTGTAACTAGTAGCTATAGGAGAAATCCATTTTCCTTTAAGATTATAGTACTAATAAATAATAAACTATTTGAGAAAAGGGGGAAAGTGTTGTTGATTATTTTTTGATAAAAATGATGTTCACAGATATCTAAATACTATGTTCAGGAATTGGAAGACTAAATATTGTTGAGATGGCAATTTTCTCCAAACTGATCTATAGATTTAATGCAAAGCAATCCTTAACAAAATCTCAGGAAGCATTTTTTTTTAGTAGAAATTGAAGCTGACCCTAAATTTATGTGAAAATGCAAAGAAACTAGAATAGCCAAAACAATTTTGAAAAATAAAAAACACATTGGAAGACTTTCACACCTTATTTCAGGATGATACTATGAAGCTATAGTAATCATAACAATATGGTTTCAGCATAAGGATAGACATACAGATCAATGCAACAAAATAGAAAGTCACAATTAGACATAGGTTAACTGATTTTTTTTTTGACAAAGGTGCTGAATTAAATGAATAGGAAAGAAAAAAATTTTTTTTTCAAATAATGGTACTAGTATAATTGGACATCTTTATGCAAACAAAACAAAACTTTTATTCTTACCTCACTCATACACAAAACTTAACTCGAAATAGATCAGATCAGATCAAATCAGATCAGTCGCTCAGTCGTGTCCGACTCTTTGAGACCCCATGAATCGCAGCACGCCAGGCCTCCCTGTCCATCACCAACTCTCAGAGTTCACTCTGACTCACATCCATCGAGTCAGCAATGCCATCCAGCCATCTCATCCTCTGTCGTCCCCTTCTCCTCCTGCCCCCAATCCCTCCCAGCATCAGAGTCTTTTCCAATGAGTCAACTCTTCGCATGAGGTGGCCAAAGTACTGGAGTTTCAGCTTTAGCATCATTCCTTCCAAAGAAATCCCAGGGCTGATCTCCTTCAGAATGGACTGGTTAGATCTCCTTGCAGTCCAAGGGACTCTCAAGAGTCTTCTCCAACACCACAGTTCAAAAGCATCAGTTCTTCGGTGCTCAGCTTTCTTCACAGTCCAACTCTCACATCCATACATGACCACAGGAAAAACCATAGCCTTGCCTAGACAAACCTTTGTTGGCAAAGTAATATCTCTGCTTTTGAATATGCTATCTAGCTTGGTCATAACTTTCCTTCCAAGGAGTAAGCGTCTTATAATTTCATGGCTGCAGTCACCATCCGCAGTGATTTTGGAGCCCAGAAAAATAAAGTCTGCCACTGTTTCCACTGTTTCCCCATCTATTTCCCATGAAGTGATGGGACCGGATGCCATGATCTTTGTTTTCTGAATGCTGACCTTTAAGCCAACTTTTTCTTTTATTTTTAAACTTTACATAATTGTATTAGTTTTGCCAAATATCAAAATGAATCTGCCACAGGTATACATGTGTTCCCCATCCCGAACCCTCCTCCCTCCTCCCTCCCCATACCATCCCTCTGGGTCATCCCAGTGCACTAGCCCCAAGCATCCAGTATCGTGCATCGAACCTGGACTGGCAACTCGTTTCTTACATGATATTTTACATGTTTCAATGCCATTCTCCCAAATCTTCCCACCCTCTCCCTCTCCCACAGAGTCCATAAGACTGTTCTATACATATCAGTGTCTCTTTTGCTGTCTCGTACACCAGGTTATTGTTACCATCTTTCTAAATTCCATATATATGCGTTAGTATACTGTATTTATGTTTTTCCTTCTGGCTTACTTCACTCTGTATAATAGGCTCCAGTTTCATCCACCTCATTAGAACTGATTCAAATGTATTCTTTTTAATGGCTGAGTAATACTCCATTGTGTATATGTACCACAGCTTTCTTATCCATTCATCTGCTGATGGACATCTAGGTTGCTTCCATGTCCTGGCTATTATAAACAGTGCTGCGATGAACATTGGGGTACACGTGTCTCTTTCCCTTCTGGTTTCCTCAGTGTGTATGCCCAGCAGTGGGATTGCTGGATCATAAGGCAGTTCTATTTCCAGTTTTTTAAGGAATCTCCACACTGTTCTCCATAGTGGCTGTACTAGTTTGCATTCCCACCAACAGTGTAAAAGGGTTCCCTTTTCTCCACACCCTCTCCAGCATTTATTATTTGTAGACTTTTGGATCGCAGCCATTCTGACTGGTGTGAAATGGTACCTCATAGTGGTTTTGATTTGCATTTCTCTGATAATGAGTGATGTTGAGCATCTTTTCATGTGTTTGTTAGCCATCTGTATGTCTTCTTTGGAGAAATGTCTATTTAGTTCTTTGGCCCATTTTTTGATTGGGTCATTTATTTTTCTGGAGTTGAGCTGTAGGAGTTGCTTGTATATTTTTGAGATTAGTTGTTTGTCGGTTGCTTCATTTGCTATTATTTTCTCCCATTCTGAAGGCTGTCTTTTCACCTTGCTAATAGTTTCCTTTGATGTGCAGAAGCTTTTAAGGTTAATTAGGTCCCATTTGTTTATTTTTGCTTTTATTTCCAATATTCTGGGAGGTGGGTCATAGAGGATCCTGCTGTGATATATGTCGGAGAGTGTTTTGCCTATGTTCTCCTCTAGGAGTTGTATAGTTTCTGGTCTTACGTTTAGATCTTTAATCCATTTTGAGTTTATTTTTGTGTATGGTGTTAGAAAGTGGTCTAGTTTCATTCTTTCACTCTCCACTTTCACTTTCATCAAGAGGCTTTTTAGTTCCTCTTCACTTTCTGCCATAAGGGTGGTGTCATCTGCATATCTGAGGTTGTTGATATTTCTCCCGGCAATCTTGATCCCAGTTTGTGTTTCTTCCACTCCAGCGTTTCTCATTATGTACTCTGCAGATAAGTTAAATAAACAGGGTGACAATATACAGCCTTGACGAACTCCTTTTCCTATTTGGAACCAGTCTGTTGTTCCATGTCCAGTTCTAACTGTTGCTTCCTGACCTGCATACAAATTTCTCAAGAGGCAGGTCAGGTGGTCTGGTATTCCCATCTCTTTCAGAATTTTCCAAAATATATCAGTCTATAATGTATAATAGATCTAAATATAAGAGCTAAAACTCTGAAACTTTTAGAAGAAAACTTGGGAAAAAATTTGTAACCTTAGGTAAGCAATAATTTCTTAGATATGACACAAAAAGCACAAATAATAAAATTTTAAAATGGATAAATTTCAAGTTATCCAAATTAAAAAATTTTGCTTTTCTCAGGGCACCATTTAAAAATTAAAAATTTAATAATTAAAAAGCCATAGACTGAGAGAAATTATTTGTAAGACATATGTTTTATAAAGGAGTTGTATCCAAAATACATAAAGAACTCTTACAACTCAACAACAAAGAGAATTCAACACAAAACATGGGCAAAAGATTTGAATAATCACTTCACTCAAGAAGACGTACAGACTAAATAAACATATGAAAAGATGCCCAGAACCGTTAGTCATATTAGATAAGTGCAAATTAATATCACAATGATATATTGCCACACACTCACTAGAATGGCTAAAGTAGAAAACTGACAATACCAAGTGTTGAAAAGGATTTGAAAAAACTGGAGCCATCACACACTACTTTGGAACAATTTAGCAGTTTCTTTACAGTTACTGTATAGTCAGTCTCTAGGCTACAACTGCAGAGGAAGCCCTTGAGAAGGAGCAGCCGAGGATGTTGTCTGTGTGGGTCACTGCAGCGGTGGGCCTTGCCCTCCCTTGGCAGACCGAGCTGGTCTCCAAAAATGCTCTGGGATGATCCTTCATTGCTGCAAGGAGCCTTCATGCCTCTCATTCTCATCTTCAGATGACTGGCACTGGTGAGGTGTACTCTCTTCTTGAAGAGCATATTCTTACAGCTGATGCCTCTGCTGATCTTAAAGAGACTGGGTATGTTTTACATATTGGTGATGATACTGCCCATGTACATGGACTAAGAAATGTTCAAGCAAAAGAAATGGTAGGGTTTTATTCAGGTTAAAGGGTATGTCTCTGAACTTAGAAGCTAATAATATTGGTGGTGTTGTGTTTGGAAATGATAAACTAATAAAGGAATGAGTTACTGTGATGAGAACTGGAGCTATTGTAGATGTTCCAGTTGGTGAGGAGCTGTTGGATCCTGTAGTAGATGCCCTTGGTAATGCCATTGATGGAAGGGGTCCAGTTGGTTCCAAGGTCCAAAGGCAAATTGGCCTGAAAGCCCCTAGGATCATTCTTCAGATCTCTGTGTGGGAACCAATGCAAACTGGCATCAAGGCTGTGGACAGCTTGGTGCTGATTGGTTGTGGTCGACATGAGCTGATTATTTGTGACCGACAGACTGGCAAACGTCATTGCTATTGATACAATCATTAACTAGAAACAATTCAACAATGGAAATAATGAAAAGAAGAAGCTATACTGCATCTACGTTGCCATTGGTCAAAAGAGATCTACTGTTGCCCAATTAATAAAGACACTTACTTAAAAAAAAAAAAGAAAGAAGCAAAGGATTTGAATAGAAACTTTACCAAAGAAGAAATATAACAAATAAGCAAAATAAACAGAATTTTCTGGGATTGAAGAAATAAAAATGAAAATAGTCAAAAATAAATAAATAAATAAAGACACTTACAGATGCATATACCATGAAGTACACCATTGTGGTGTCAGCTACTGCTTCAGATGCTGCCCACTTCAGTACCTGGTTTCTTATTTTGTATGTCCCATGGGAGAATATTTTAGGGATAATGGCAAACATGATTTGATCACTTATGATGACTTATAGGCTGTTGCTTATTATCGATGTCTCTGCTGTTCTGCTGACCCACTGGTCATGAGGCCTATCCTGGTGATGTCTTCTACCTATACTCCAGTCTGCTAGAGAGCAGCTGAAATGAATGATGTTTTTGGTGGCTGCTCCTTGACCGCTTTACCAGTCACAGAAACACAAACTGGTGATGTGTCTGCTTACATTCCAAGGAATATCATTTTCATCACTGATGGACAGATCTTGGAAACAGAATTATTCTAGAAAGGTATCCATCCTGCCATTAATGCTGGTTTGTCTATATCCTGCATCAGATCTGATGCACAAACCAGGGCCTTGAAATAGGTGGCAGGTACTGTGAAACTGGATTCATCCTCCTCAAACTCACTATAATAATGATCTTCTTGCTGATAGCTCTCAAATGTCTATCTCCAGCCCAGGCTGCATCCTTGAGCCCCGGATCTGTATGTACAACTGTCAACTTGACATTTCCATATCTCTTCTTAAAGTTATCTCAAACTTTGCTTGCTCCAGATTCTGAATGTGTGAGTTCTTACTGCCCCATCTGAAAAAGGAGAAAAATAGAAGGAAGGAAAGAATAACACTGTAATCCATGCAGTTGTATAACCTGGAAATCTAAGTCATCATTGTTCATTGTTCATTTTCTCCTCTCTCCTCCAACCTCCATCTGAGCTCGGAATAAATAAGAGTGAGGAAAATAGAAATCAATGTGTCAGCTTTCCTACTGATGAAGGCCAGACTGAAGAATATGGTATAAGTGTGTGGCAAAAATGAGTTTCCAAACCCCAGCTTTAGGAAGATTTACCTACCCTGTCCCTGATAGCACCAGACTCCTGGAGCCCTCTCCTTAGAAGGACAGGCTCTTTATAAAAAAACTTGCCCCTCTGCAGACCAAGAGCCCATGCTCCCTGCAGGCAGTCCAGGCTTAAAGAAGAAAGAGGAAAGGCTGAAACTTGCAAGCCCAGTTACTCACCCAAGCTCATCAATCATGTGAAAGGAGTATGAGATGAGGCAAGAAGAAGCCAGGAAATTTTAAGGAAAATATCTTTTCGTGGAAACCAGAAGAGTAGGGAGGCATCACTCTCCTCATACATTGCAGTATCAAAGCCTATTGATTTCATGTCCAAAATATCTCTGACAGCATTACCTTCTCTCCATTTCTATTACCACCTCCCTGATTCAAGCTAATCTCTCAGCTAGATCTCTGCAATAGCCTTCTTACCATTTTAACTACTGGAAAAACTGTTCTCACCTCTTTCCTATCTGTTCTCCACACATTACCCAAAGTGATTTTCACAAGGCAAATCTGATCGTATTTTTTTCTTCCCATCCTTTCTCCTTTCCCCCTTATCCATGGTTCTTGGACCTAGAGTAGGGGATTGAGAAGATTTCAATGGGGATGCGACTTCTAAATGAGACCATAAGAATGACTGAGTATAGTTAGATGAAAAAAACAGGGAGCAAAGCACCGCAGGCCCAGGGAACAACAAATAGGAAAATGTAAAAGGTAAGCAATAGCCTGGATAGAGTGTCCCGGCAAAAGAAAATTTCAGAATGACTGGAAATAGGAGAGTGATAAGCAGACAGCTTGGTAAAGAGTTTGGAATTTTTCCCAAGGGCAGTGGGAAGGCTTTGAGGGGTTTAAATAAGGTAACGACATAGATGGATTTGCATTTTCTGGCTGCTCTGTGGATACTGGATTAGGTGGGAAAGCAGTAGATGAAATGTGGGGAGACAATATGAAAGGCATGCTTTCTGGTGGTGTCAATGAGGATAGTGAAACAGATAGCCATCTATATCTGAGAGGTAGAGAGAATAGACTTGGTGATACGATGATTGAGGGAGAGGGTAGAGTCAGGAATGACTGCCAGGTTTTTCATTTGTAGAGCACTTGAGAGGATGAGAGTACATTTACTGGGAAAGGGTGCATTGGAAGGGGCTTTGGTAAGGAGACAAGCTGGTTTTGGACATTCTAATTTTGAGATGTTCTGAAGACAACCAAGTGAAGATATTCACTAAATAACTGCAAATATGAGTAAGTTGGAAATAAGAGGAGTTTGTAAGAGAGAGCTGACATGGATATAAAAATTGAGGAGTTATAATTTAGATAGCAATTCAAACCCCAATAAAATTATTGATGATGAATGAGATGCTTAAGGAGAGCAGATGAATCGAGAAAAGCATCTTAGACGATCTTGAGGAACTCCAGCAAAGTTGGAGTTTGACCAACTTTGACCAACCAAAGGAGAAAGACCCCACAAAGGAGACTGAGATGGACCTACCAGAGACACTGCAGAAAAACCAGGAGTGTGCAGTGCCACAGAAGTCAAGGGAACTCTGTTTTTAAGATGAAGTACCCTCTTATACTAATGGTCCAATTTCTACCATCTACATCTCAGTTTCTAGAAAGAAACAGATCTAAAATATTTTCATACACTGAGGCTTTTGTGTTCCATCTTCCTGGAATGTTCTTTTTCTGCTTTTGGAAAAAGAAAAAAAAAGTTTTGTGTTTTTTTAAACTTTTTTTTTTTTTTAAGCTTGTTTTTTTATTATTGTTTCTTAGGGCACCTTTCACAATTTACTAGTCAGTTGCTTCTTTGTTTCATCATGACCAGAACAATACCTGGCACACAGTGGGAGTTCAATGAATGTTAGTTGAATGAATGAATGACTGAATCAATCATATAAATATTATTAAGGATTTCTATCACTTATTGAATATTTACTATTTCTGGACACTTGTGCTAGTGCTTGATTTATAATAACTCTTTTAAGCCTTACAAAAACCCTATGAAGGTGCATGATTATCTCCATTTCGTAGACGACAAAGCTGAGGGTAAGAGAGAGAAGTAACTTCTTCAAAGTCACATAGTTCTTAAGTTGCCGAGCTGCAATTCACAAACAAGCCTGCCTGATTCCAAAGTCCATTCTTTTAACTGCCATCTCTCCCTAGAGAAGTAAACATTCACATTTTACAGACATCTGTGGAGGAGACATTTTTCAACTGGCAGCTTTCCCAGTTCATCTCAAATCATAGCACATAATCAACAGCCTGCTCTTGTTCCAAGAATGCTTTATTTTGAGCCCCTACTGAGTCGCCCTCCCTACCTGAAAAACAGTAAGATTTTCTTTCATTCCCTCACCTAAAGCTGCCTGCTTGATTAAACCCTGGCTTCCTAAGCAGGAGGTCTCTCTTGGGATCAATAACCTACTTCTCTTTTCCCCTTCTTTACAGTTCTTATCCTACTTGATTCATAGGAATATCTAAGAATCCTTAGCTTGAAGTGCCCAGAGTGGTTTCCTACATAGCAACTCCTAGTTTTGGACTGTAGTCAACATACTGGAATGTGAGCTTTATGAGGGCAGGGACCTTGTCAATCTTGTTCATAGAATTGTGCCCAGTGTCATGAACAAGCGTGATTTCCAGCATCCAGTGGGAACATGATAGATAAAAGTTGACTGAATCAATCTGATGGTGGTATAGTCCCAAACCTGGCTTTCACAGCAAGATAGACATGCTGTGCTCTGGCGCTTTACAGAGGGTAAAATTACAAACTCATGGATGCCAAGTACCTATCAAAAGCTCAACTGAGAAAAACCGTTTTCATGAAGATTTGCCTGAAGGCTCTGCTGGTCAATGCTTTTAGATACAAAAGGAATCCGTGAGGGGAGACAGAGTGAGTTGGCTTTGGGAGGAGGGGAAATTCTTCACAAGTCATCGTAGAAAATTCACAAAGTAATCTGTTTTAAGAATGAATTAAAGTTATTTATATAAGTATTCTCTGATTATTTATCTAAATAATAATGATGGGGAGCACACATAGTAAGTAATAAGCTCTAGGAATTTCCTGTCTTAACTGTTAGGGCTCCAAAAAGCTGGGGGAAATTATGAATTCCAAAACAAATCTTCATTGCAGGGAAGAGGCTTGATCAAATTACAATAAATTCATGGATCTTCTCTTATTTTCAGTGCACATTTCAGCAGTTTCTTCTGGCAAGATGCTTGCAGGCAAAATATTAATAGTTAGCTAGATGTAACCTTTACCCTCATTATGAAGACTGACCATTCTGGAATCGCCAGTCAGATTCTTTATCACAGATGACTATGTGGAGAATAAAATGCATTGACCTGTGATTTGTGGAAATATATTGCACATGATTAGTTTTCCTATAAAAAATCCCATTTCCCATCAGATAGAGAGATTAATAGTTTATCTCTTAATGGATCTTACAGGCAGAGTCCCCTTTTTCCATTATGTTACTTACAAAAATTTCATTGTCACAAGAAGTCTTCCCTCGGGGGCTATTACAAGACCATTTTGTTTTTCTGCACAATTCAAAATTTGTTGCTTTTTTGGTACTAGTGCTTATTTGCAACATTTTTTTCTTATTAGTCAGGTTGGCTATCACTGCTCTTTTCCAAAGCCTACTGCCAAGCTCATCAATTTCTATTCCCAACCCTTAGGGATATGTTTTTCCCCTTTTCACTAAAAGAAACATCCATTATGCATTTGTGCATATTTTTTATTTAAAATTTTTGGATCACAACAACAGTAGAGGAAAGAACACACATATATCTTTTTTATACCCTTTTCTCCCCCTTATCATTGCTGTTTAGCTGTGTCTCCTGGTAGTGTCCTCACTGATTGAATATTGACAATCATCTTTTGACATCGTATACTGGCTTCTGGCCCCAAATTGTAATCTCATATGGAATTTCTTACTATTCAAAACAGACTTAACAAAAGTAGGAAAAAAAAACCTCTTACTTTTCTATCTCCCCTTAAAGCATACATAATGTGATTCCTAACTCAACATTCCTTATATATAAATACACATATGTGTATTTAACAGTTTTGCATCTGGTAGCTCTCTTTTAAGAGGTTAAATAAATAAATGTTACTTCCATTTGATGCAGTAGTGCTACATTCTTTACTATGTAAAGATTTCTTGTGTGTGTTAGTCACTCAGTCATGTTTGACTCTTTGTAACTCCTTGGACTGGAGCCCACCAGGCTCTTCTGTCCATGGAATTCTCCAGGCAAGAATACTGGAGTGGGTTGCCATTCCCTTCTTCAGAGGATCTTCCCAACCCAGGGATCGAACCCGGGTCTCCTGCATTGCAGGCAGATTCTTTATCCACCAGGGAAAAGAATAATAGGTATGAACATAAATATCTCGTGCTGCTGCTAAATCACTTCAGTCGTGTCCAACTCTTTGCGAGTCTATGAACTGTAGCCCACCAGGCTCTGCTGTCCATGGGATTCTCCAGGCAAGAATGCTGGAGTGGATTGCCATGCCCGCCTTCTGGGGATCTTTCCAACCCAGGGACTGAACCTGCATCTCTTATATCTCCTGCATTGGCAGCAGTTTCTTTACCACAAGTGCCACCTGGGAAGCCAAGTACTAGGTGCTGTGTGCATTTCCTTGGGTTTGGCCCTTGGGTCTCTAGCTATAGATCCTAGAAATTCAGTGTTGGCTTTAACAGTCCACAATACATTCTCAAAAGGAAGAACATAACATGGGTCCTATAGATCCTAGTTATAAATCCTAGGAATTCAGTGAGCTTTCTCAGCTCACAATATATTCTCAAAAGGAGGAACATAGCATGGCTCCAGTAAAATGGGTCCAGAAAATGGAACATTCAATGGAGCCATCTTGATGATAGGTGGCCAAATGATCTGTATAAGTTCCAGGTGTGACCTATAATTGGGACGAGTCTGGTGCCCTGATGTCTGCAGGGTGGAGTTTGGAAGTACAAGTTGCTTATTTAGGCATGGAAGCCTGAAAACAGGGACCATATACATTTAGACTACTGTGTATTCAGTGTCTTAGCACCTCACACCTGAGTCAAAGGGGCTCAAGAGTTATTTATTGGATAAATGAATGAATAAATGAAAAAATGTTTTGGCATGTATGGCAAAATGGTGAAGCAGTTGCTATAGAAATCTGAGCACTCAAAAGATTAAAGAAGTTTTTGGAACATATGTGTTCAAAGAAGTGAGAGGCCTGACTCTTCCTTCATTTGTACTGCTGACATGTGCTGGAGACAATTACATAATGATACAGAAATGGTGTCACTACAGATTCTTGGCTTCCAGTATCAAGAAAAAATCCCAATACTGCCCAAATGCAAAGGGTCTGGATGATCCACTTTTCACAGAAGCTGCTTCAGAATTGCTCCACTATCTGCAAGCCTTCTGTTTACCTCCTTCAGATCACTTTGTACAGAAAGAATGCTGCCAGTTTTATGGAGAAAATGGATAGCATCTAAGCAAAAGAAATAATTTCATCTGCCTGACCTCACAAGTAGAAACGTGTCAAATAGAAGTGTTATTTCTCCCCGTCCAAGCCTAATTCGAGCACCCTCCATTCTACCCCTTCAGGGGGCTCACTATTTCCATTATTGTTCTCTTTTACACATTTTTAAATGAGTCTTATTGAAACCCTTTTTTTGAAACAATAAACTGTATGTATTGGGTTGGCCATAAAGTTTCTTTGGAAGACATCCCTGATGGTCCAGTGGTTGGGAGTCTGCCTCTCAATGCAGGGGACGTAGGTTCAATCCTTAGGGAACTAAGATCCTGCAGGCTGCAGAGCAGCTGGGCCCCTGCACCACAACTAGAAAGTCTGCATGCCACAATTAAGTCCTGATGCAGCCAGGTAATTAACTAATTAAAAACAAGCAAAAACAATCCTTCCATTTTTAAAGTAAAAATAAAAGACAACGTTTTTCATTTTCAGAAAAAATGTTATTGAACACTGTCATTTGTTCAACATTATTGAACAAAACAATTCACTGTTTTGTTCCACTACTTTCTGCCATTTTTCAGTCAAATTCGTAAGTTCATCTTCGTGAAACTTTTTATCTTTTTGAGCGAAGAACAGTTCCAAAGTACCTTTTACAGTTTTCCAGGGAATTGAAGTTTTCTCTATTAAGAGAATTTTATAAAGACTAAAATAAATGGACATTTGAAGGTACAATGTCTGGTGAATGGCGGGTCAACCAGAACTTCCCGGCCAAGCTGTTTTCGCCTGGACATCAGAGAACCATGCGGTCTTATATTCTACTGACGGAAGATAATGCATTTTCTGTTGACTAATTCCAGATGCTTTTCATCTAGTGCTGCCTTTAGCTGATCTAACTGGGAGCAGTACTTGTTGGAGTTAATCATTTGATTTTCCAGAAGGAGCTTGTAATAGAAGACTCCCTTCCAATCCTACCACATATCCTTCCTTGGATGAAGACTGGCCTTTGGTGCGATTGCTGGTGGTTCATTTAGCTTGCCCCAAGATCTCTTCTATTCCATATTATTATACAGTATCAACTTTTCATCGCCTGGCATGATTTGTTTTAAACACAGCACATTTTCTTTACATTTAAATA